>NW_027040841.1:0-200000 GCF_037179485.1 Ochlerotatus camptorhynchus
AATATTAGAACTGCTCTCATAATGTTACCGTTTGTTACATTTGTTGATGTATTTCTGTACGTCTATCGTATTCTTGAATAATAATTGCCAATTTGATACCCCTTGTTTTAGTACACTATACAATACCACAGTTTACTACCAACTGCTGGAATAGGTGATGAGCCAACAATTTGAGTTCAGTGGAACATAAGAGAATGGGTTCGAGAAGTGCAGAGAAAGGGAACGGCGAGTAGCACGGAAACTTCTTACGCCACTTGCCAAGTAAACTTAAACGAGAACAGTTAAAAACCGTTAAAAGCATAGTGAAGAAAAGTAGAGTGTCGTAGTAGCAGGAGTGGATAGAGAGAGTCAGGTATGGAACAGGGATTGAAAAGGTCACATGTCACAGTCGGGCCTAAGACCGTTTCTTTTGTGCTCTTTAGGACCCGTTAGTTGTGAGGGAGCTTTTGGTGGGGAACTGGCCTCTCGACGATACCGAGGTTGGACTTGCTTTGGAGTAATTGTATAATTATCCCGCGTGGTTGTGCGATACCAGTCGTAGTTTCCCAACCAAGTGGTTGGAAGCTGAAAGATTAGGATTCGAGTACCATCCCAAATTGTACCGAGCAGGTCTCGACACACCCGTAAAATCCAAGTCCGCCATCTCCAGTCCTGGAACCAAAGACTCTCAGCGGAGCCAACATTTGTTCGCCAGAGTCCACCATTGTGCTCACCAACCAACGTCGCCAGACGCTTTCACCGAGTCTTCATCAGCCTCACTGTTACCCGCCATCAAACAAGCCACCTTTATCGAGATTGTCTTGTTTCTATTGCATTCATAAAAAAATCATATGAGCATTAAGATGTAAGTATTTTTATTATGTGATTATTTGATTTAGATTTTTCAACGATTCAGATTGTAAAAATTCAGAACTTCAAGAGTGTCTACCGATCGAGGGAACTCAAATTGTATATTGGCTCACATATACCCTCTCGGTGCACAAAGATCCAGCTCATGAATGAGTATTTGTGCACATGTTAACTACCAGCGAATCATCTGAGTATCTGACTCATCGATAAACTGAAGTCGTGAAAATGTGTTGCAGAATCTTGTGATCCCAAGCTTACCAAGAAAATGCTACTTGGAGGAAGCAAATGCAGGATGGAAAATGATGAAAAATTGTAAGCAAATACTTTTCTTCGAAATGTATGTATGGACCCAACATTATGAACACTTAGGTCGACACTAGGGACATTAACCTTATATCCAAAATTAAAACAGGGGATCAAGTGCAGTGCTGATAAAAATCATTTCTTCTACACTCAACTAAGCTGAAAATGAAGACAACCTTAACAGATAGACCAACTACTTGCATGAATCTTGGTTTTGACATAACAACATTCTCTTGATCATGGCAACCTCTGAGTATCGTAAGCAACATTTTGTGTTTCTTCATTCGTGGCCGGAGGATCATATGCAAAATGATTATTTTCATTTCACACAAATATAGCGCTGAAGGACGTGTGTGTTAGTTTTTACACACAAGCCGATGGAAAATTATTGGCTCATGCTGAATTGATGATAACATCCCGGTTTTAGGCTATGTAGTCGTCAATATTCAAAATATTAATTTTGCCCAAAATGAATTTGATTATTTTGCTTTTGATGATCATTTCTGATTTTGAATATTTTGGGTTGGATAATCAAGCACTGGAGAATATCAACAAACACGTATTCGTAGCACGTTTAATGAACTCATTTGTTTATTTCGCTCGTACGTAACATTGAAGATTTAAACAAACTACAAGGAACAGCCCTGTGGGGTTGTACACAATGGTGACGTAGGACTTCGTGTGCTTATATAATAAATCTTATTTGTTAACTGCAGCAGGAGCTTATGTTTTATATTGGAATAGGAATTTGAGCGGGGTTCTCGCTGTGTATACTCTTTAGTATGACGCACTTGACATAGATGACCCACAGCGACTCACGAAGAGCTACTGATTCCGATCAATAGCGGTGCAGCTTCTTCCTCCTTCTATGGATGCTCATGTCGGCTGCAACTCGCTGCTTGCAGGCAGCTTTTCGTTGTGTACTGGAGAACACCACCACTCACCACGCGGCGATTGAATTAACACCGTTTTGTGAGACCAGATGGAATTCAACTTTGAAATCTGTGTTAGGGAAATCGCAAATTTAACAAATGCGTCGAAATATTTCTGATCGATTAGTGATAAAATTTTTGATATTGGTCCAAGGGCAGCTGAGTCATAACGTTCAAAATCTTTCATAATTTTGAAACATGTTCCATTTTCGGTTTTAACAAAGTGTACCTCCATATAGAAATCACCGACGTAGTTCTACGTCAAAACGCAATTCATCTACACTGGGTTGAAGCGCTACTCCTTTTTTTTTTTTTGTTTATTAATTTATTTGATAAGGCTCAACCGAATTAACTTTACAGAGCCGAGGATTCTTGGTCACTATACAATACATCTTAAAACTATAGTCAAAAGGTACAACACAATAAACACTTTATATTCCGCTATCCAAAAAGCCTCCTCCATCAGAACTGGAGCCGCTTCCAGTGGTTTCATTGTATGGCAAATTGTTGTACGCCAACGAGGGTCAGAGCGCGTCCATTGCAGCAATGGACGCAAAACGTGGTCAGCACTCACACACTCATCACGAAACGGTTGCTTTCCAAAGTCGACGACGCATCGACCGAAAGAACTGCTGATGAAGAACAATGAGGAGGACCACACAATGGTTGCTGCCGAGAAAACAGACGATCGCGCAGCACACATCGAGAGTGGCCTGCTTTTGTCGACAGCCGAGTGAACACTGCCAAGCGCTACTCCTTGCATGTCCGAAACGTGATTCAAGTGTATTCACACAGCTGAGCAAAGATTTATACCAAATAAATAACAGGTTCTAAAACACGGAAATCAAGGTTTCATAACTGAATATGTTATCTGCTGCTGGCTGACGGAGACAGACTTACTTATTCTGGTCCGAAATCCCTCAGGATTGATTCTGCTCCACTTGGTCTAAACACCTTGCTCGCTGTGCTCCTCTTCGTATATCGAGGCAAAGATCAATTTTTGCGGGATTGTTGTCCGGCATTCTTAAAACGTGTCCTAAGAACTCGTCGTTCGAAAACACCCAGTGCTTGCAGGTCCTCCTCGAGTATCGTCCACGTCTCGTGCCCGTAGAGAACTACCGGTCTTATCAGCGTCGTGTACATGGTACATTTAGTACGGAGGTGAAGTTTACCTGACCTCAGGGTCTTGTGGAGTCCGTAGTAAGCACGACTTCCGGCAATAATACGCCGTTGAATTTCTCTGCTGCAGTTGTTATCCGACGTCACCAATGATCCGAGGTACACAAATTCATCCACCACCTCAAACTCATCTTCGTTGATTGTCACGATCCTGCCTATGCGAGCCCTATCCCGCTCGGTTCCTCCAGCTAACAGATACTTTGCCTTCGACGTATTCACCTTTAATCCAAACTTCTCTGCTTCACGCCTGGTGTACTGCTCCGCCACGACCTGAAGCTTCCCGGGAAAACCGTTCTCGTCCATAATCTTCCATAGCTCTTCACGGTCAATAGTATCATAAGCGGCTTTGAAATCGATGAATAGATGGCGCGTAGGGACTTGATATTCACGACACTTTTGGAGGATCTGCCGCAACGTAAAGATTTGGTCCGTTGTCGATCGCCCATCCACAAAACCGGCTTTATAACTTCCCACAAATCTGCTTGCTAGCGGCGATATACGGTGAAAGACGATCTGGGAAAGCACTTTGTAGGCCACGTTAAGAATAGTGATCGCTCGATAGTGCTCATAGTGCTGCTTCCACCTTTCAATCACCTCACGTTCGTCCGTTAAGATACCCCCTTCCTTATCCGGACACATTTCGGCTCGCGGCACAAAGCCTTGGTGGGACGCGTTGAGTTTCTTGTAGAACTTGCGTGTTTCTTGAGAACGATACAGCTGCCTCATTTCTTCGAACTTCAGTTTTTCCAGGCGGCGCTTCTTATCCCGGAAAATATGGGTTTGCTGTCTTCGCTTCTGTTTATATCGCTCCGCATTATGACGGGTTCCTTACTGCAGCATCGCTGCCCGCGCTGCGTTTTTCTCGTCCAAAACCGTCTGACACTCTTCGTCGAACCAATCGTTCCGTCGATTCCGCTCCACGAACCCAACGGCGCCTTCAGCAGCACTGTTAATGGAAGAGGGGCTTCGGTGAGCTCTCCCTCATCCGGCAACGCTGCGTCGAGGCATTGCACGTACTCAGTTGCGACTTCGGGCAGCTTCAGTCGCTCCAGATTGTACTGTGGTGGGCGTCGGTAACGAATGTTGTTGGCAACGGAAAGTTTTTGGCGCACCTTGGCCATTAGAAGGTAGTGGTCCGAATCGGTATTTGCGCCGCGATAGGTCCTGACGTCGATAATGTCCGAGAAGTGCCTTCCGTCGATCAAAACGTGGTCGATTTGCGATTCTGTCTGCTGCGGTGATTTCCAAGTGTGTACCGATGTGGGAGGCTATGCTGGAAGTAGGTACTACGTATGGCCATGTTCTTAAAGGCGGCGAAATCGATGAGTCGCGTTCGTTAGCTGGTCAGCGCTGAACCGGTCCGAATTCCTCCTCGCCAACCTGAGCGTTAAGATCTCCGATGACGAATTTTACGTCATGGCTTGGGCAGCTGTCGTATTCCCGTTCCATCTGCGCGTAAAAAGCGTCTTTATCGTCATCGTTACTTACTAAGTGAGGGCTGTGCACGTTGATTATGCTGACATTTAAGAAACGGCCTTTGATCCTCAACTTGCACATTCTGATATCGATTGGCCATAACCCAATCACGCGCTTCTGCCTTTAACCCATCACGACGAAAGCTGTACCCAGCTCATGTGTATTGCCACAGCTCTGGTAGATGGTATAACCATCCCTATACGTAGGTACCGACGATCCCTTCCAGCAAACCTCCGGCAACGCTACGATGTCGAACTTGCGGACACTCAATAAATCGGAAAGAATGCGGGTACTTCCCAAGAAATTGAGAGACGTGCAGTTCCATGCTTCGAATTTCCAATCGTTAGTCCGTTTACGTTGCTTGGGTCTATGCCGTTTGCTTCCTGTACTTTTGTTTCTTTTTTACGGCTGGCTTGTAGTGGTGAAGCACTGGCTAGAGCGCTGCACTGGGTAATTGCCAAGATTTGGGGAGAGGAGGTATTACCGGAGGAGTGGATGGAAGGTGTTGTATGCCCAATCTACAAAAAGGGCGACAAGTTGGATTGCTGCAACTACCGCGCGATCACACTGCTGAGCGCCACCTACAAGGTACTCTCCCAAATTCTATGCCGCCGCCTGTCACCATTTGCAAGAGAGTTCGTGGGGCAATACCAGGCGGGATTCATCGGTGCCCGCGCTACCACGGACCAAATTCTCTCGATTCGGCAGGTTCTGCAGAAATGCCGCGAATACAATGTGCCCACACATCATTTGTTCATCGATTTCAAATCCGCATACGACACAATCGATCGAGATCAGCTATGGCAGATTATGCACGAGTACGGACTTCCGGATAAACTGACGCGATTGGTCAAGGCGACGAAGGATCGAGTGATGTGCGTTGTTCGAGTATCGGGGACACTCTCGAGTCCCTTTGAATCTCGAAGGGGGTTACGGCAAAGGTGTGATCAGAAGAGCTGGGATAGACACGAGTGGCACGATATTCAGGAAGTCCATCCAGCTCCTTGGCTTCGCCGATGACATTGACATTATGGCACGGAACTTTGAGATGATGGCAGAAACGTACATCAGACTGAAGACTGAAGCTAGACGGATTGGACTTGTCATCAACGCATCAAAGACAAAATACATGAAAGGAAGAGGTTCTAGGGAAGACAATGTTAGCCTCCCACCCCGAGTTCAGATTGACGGTGACGAAATCAAGGTGGTCGATGAGTTCGTGTAAATATTTGGGCTCACTGATACCAGCAGAGAAATTCAAAGATGCATTATGGCAGGGAATCGTGCCTACTTCGGACTCCGGAGGACGCTCCGGTCGAATAAAATTTGCCGCCGCACGAAGTTGACTGTCTACAAGACGCTGATTGGACCGGTGGTCCTCTACGGCCACGAGACCTGGACTATGCTCGTGGAAGACGTGGTGTTTAGGAACGGAAGGTGTTGCGTACCATCTACGGTGGAGTGCAGATGGATGACGGAACATGGAGGAGGCGAATGAACCACGAATTGCACCAACTGCTGGGAGAACCATCCATCTTTCACATTGCAAAAATTGGGCGTCTACGGTGGGCTGTGCACGTCGTAAGAGTGCCGCACGACGACCCAGTGAAAATGGTTCTAGAAAGCGACCCAACAGGAACAAGAAGAAGAGGCACGCAGCGGGCAAGGTGGATCGACTAAGTAGAAGGCGACCTACGGACCCTTCGCAGACTACGAGGCTGGCGAAGTGTGGCCATGGATCGAGTAGAGTGGAGACGACTTCTTCGGACTGCACCAACCCCCATTGTCTCGCCGGGGGACCATCGTGCACAGCACTGTTTAGAGTCCCACGCTGACACCAGGACGTTGATCAGTCCACCCCTTCCCTGTCAGCAGACGGCCAAGGTCACACCGGGGTTGACTACCCGATCTTCCCTATGGTTACTCGTACCCCAGCTGGCACCGCGGGGAGGTAGGGACAAGAGGCTAAGAACCGCTAGTGGGATCTATTTTATACCTGCAGATACGCAAAGTATCAATGGTACGCATTCTCCAGCCGTTTACCAGCACTTAATATGTTATCATTGCGGTTGAATAAACAGCCAACATAACAAAAATTATAGCAAAAAATAAACTAATTTTGTTATCATTGAAAACATCTTGATAACAAATCCTGCGATCTATGCAAGTTTTGTCAACAAATTTTAAATGATGATATCGATGAGCTATTGAAGATTTACGCTGATAACTGAAATATGATTAACAGATAACACATTTTTTTTTACCATTCGGGTAATATCAAAAGTTTTGAACCAACCTTGCATCATTCGTATACAAATAGTACTTTTTGTATGATAACAACTGATAACAATATTAGTCAAGGTTCATAACTAAATTAGTAATTATCGCATTGCCCAAGCAACATTACAAGTTTTATCGTGACATTATAGCATTCTACAAATCTAAATCTTGGTCTACAGAACCCTCATAAAACCCAAATTGCTACTTGGGTGGAATGATATATTGAATAACAAGGCTTGTTCTCTAGATTATCCTTCAAAAACAAATCTTTAGTACTTTTTTCATCAAAATAAAATTAGCTCAGGTTGATACTAATTTAGGAATACCTTTACAATTGAAAAAAATAAATATACACACTTAGAAATATCTAATCTTACACGTGACGCAATCCATCTCTGACATAAAAGATGAGACGTAAACAAACATGTCATGTAAAATTAAGTGCCTCGAGACTGAAAAGTTCGAAAGTACGTTTGATTGAGCTGAATTTCACGTCTATTACACTAGTTTACAAAACAACATAAAAAGTGTGAACTTTAGTGGTTGACCAACGTTTCTAATGCAAAATCCTACGCTGAATTCAATGCTGTGGTCAGAAAAAAAAAATTAAAGTAGAGCCATTTTTGAGATATAAAAAATTTTGATTTTTTGAATTTTGGACAAAAGTACGATTACTAAAATGTCAATATCTTTGAAACTAGTGCACCAATTTTAAATCTATTTTTATGAAAGTGAAGCTAAGTAAATTTGCTATCGTTCACTAGAATATTATGTCTTAATTGAAAATTTAATTTTGAAGTCATTTAAAAATGTACAGCATTTTTTTTTTCCTGCGAATTTTCCATAAAAATCTTGTTTTAATCTACATTTTTAATGGGATAAAAAGATTCAAAAAATCATTCCATAATTTATTCTTAAAGTCCATTAAAAACTGGAGAAAATGAGCCTTTAATGGATGAAATTGGTTGGAAATTGTCGAAGTTATGAATTTTTTTGTAAAATCATGGAAATTGAATATTCCAAGATTGGCCGTTGTCCCGCTCCTAGGTTCATGCACCACTTCCAGTAAGCCTTTCTGCGGACGTGTACGCATACGGTGCATTTCACTAACACTACCAGCTGTCACGCAAAATTAAATGGGATATTTTCAACAATATAATTTACGGTAGTGTTTGTGAGACCGCTCGGCGAGAACCTAACGCAACCAACTCAATTTGACAGCTTTCTTTCTTTAACATTGCTTAACGATGTATACGACAAAAAGTGAATTCAAGTGTAAAAATGATCCTCAAAAGTGTTGTTACGCGTGTGGCAACTATATATTTACAAAATCGGTCAATTTCACTGCTTCGTTGCAAACTGCATACAGGCTTTATTTTGAAATTGATCCTGGAGACTTTGACGAACCGTGGATTCCAAAAGTATTATGTAGTTCGTGCAAAACGTGCTTGGCTAGGTGGATGTCAGGCGCAAGGTAAATTGATTTTTTGAATAACTTTCATGTAAACAATTTATGTACAGCATGGTAGTGCTTTGTTCTTTCCTGATCGACATTATCTTACTTCATCTATTTTTGATAAGTGTTTATGTCTTACTTACTAACTCACTTATTTGTTATCTGTCAGTTGCTATTTGTCCTTTGACATGCCCACCATATCACAAACGAAGTGACAGACGACTAACTGGCGAAGAAATCCATTTAAATAATGTGGTTCACTGTAATAGAATTTTCTTGGAAGCTTGTGCCATCATCCACCAGATGGGTTAGTTTTTTTGATTTGATTTGAACAAAGTTGATTTTGTGTACAATGATTCTTTGACAGTGTGCAAAGAGTGCGTATCATTTTGTAATTTTTTTATGCATTTCAGTTTTGAGTAGAGTGAAAGAGATAGAACCAAAACATTCTAGTACATTTGGTGAAAATGCTAGTTCAATCTAGTAGTAGTGTTGCCATGTGGTACAATCCAGTAGTAGTGGTGTTGCCATGTGGTACACTGAAAAATTGCAATAGCAGGTTAGTCACCAACGTTTTCGAGCCGCTCCGTCTGTCACTTCGTTTGTGCACCATATGGCGTCGACCGTTTTGTCATGCAACGGATTGTTATTTCTGCTTGACAAAAGTTAAGCAACAAGGACGTCACAAAACAGTTGAGTATCCACAAGTGGCTTCTATGACAAAACCTGTTCCACATTCAAGTTCGGTCCCGTATCCTGTTTATCCAAAGCGGAAACGAGCGCCCTCTGTTGAATCGACCGTTACAAAAAGTGAGGAGGAATTCAAGGAGGAATGCGAGGAAGACTTCGAGGTGGAATTGGAAAGAAACCCAAAACGGAAAATCTTGGTGACGAGAGTGATGAGCACGGCGAACGTTTTCACCAACAAATGAAGATGATTACCAAGGGTTTTGGGATGAAGCAATGATGGGTGACTATTGTTGGTTTCTAATACGAGAAACAAGTTCAAAACATCGAAGACAAAGTCATTCGATTCTCAATCATTTTTAATAAAACTTAAATAAATTTCTTTTGTATCAACTCGGTTTTAAATCCTGATATGCCTTAATCAAATTGATATGTAGAGAAAAGAATCTCCCATGAAAACTTTACATGCGATTTGGATGCTTACAACGACACCTAGAAAAGGAACTCTAAAGCTGTTGTATTTCAGCAACATTTTTAAGTGTTTTACAAAAATGCTCATAACTTCGACAATTTCCAACCGATTTCATCCATTAAAGGCTCATTTTCTTCGGTTTTGAATGGACTTTAAGAATAAATTATGGAATGATTTTTTGAATCTTTTTATCCCATTAAAAATGTAGATTAAAACAAGATTTTTATGGAAAATTCGCAGGAAAAAAAAAATGCTGTACATTTTTAAATGACTTCAAAATTAAATTTTTAATTAAGACATAAAATTCTAGTGAACGATAGCAAACTTATTTAGCTTCATTTTCATAAAAAAGATTTAAAATTGATGCTCTAGTTCCAAAGATATTGACATTTTAGTAATCGTACTTTTGTCCAAAATTCAAAAAATCAAATTTTTTGTATATCTCAAAAATGGCTCTACTTTAATTTTTTCTGACCACGGCATTGAATTCAGCGTAGGATTTTGCATTGGAAATGATCATCACCTTACCGAGTTCAAAAATGCTGTAAACTAGTGTTATGATTCGATGTCAACATTGACCCTCGTATATGTCAGTCTCAGAGCACCTAAATTTACATCAATTTTTCTAAGTGTGTATCACGAACAAAAATACTTGCTATTTAGATTTAATAAGGCTGTTATTTTACTCTTCTCGGACTCACTTACTGCATTAAAAATTAGAAGAATCTGTTTCCACCTAAACACATAACAGATGCGTTTCTCTGAAAAGCAGAGCGCAATAGGAAAATCCTTTCTTTGTTTCCAGCCCAAGCTGCCAGCAGAGAGCAAACTGATGTTGAATCACTTCCATTTCACTTTCTTTCACTTCCCTTTTTAAAGTTTGGATGATTCTCTGCCGCAAACGAAAGGGATGGGCTGAAAGGCACTTTGTTGCTTTATCGAAAACTTATCCCCGGTTAAGTTTAAGTTCAATGGAAAATCCTGAGCTGAATCGACTTTTAGGAAAGTTTTTTTATTCCCGGAAAAGCGGGGTTGAATGAAGAGTTAATCGATAAATTGCTTTGATTGGTGGAAATTCCATTTTGTTGAGCGTTTTCGGTCACCGAACCCACGGTGATGTGGCAGCATCACATAAATTATTCTCTCTGAAATGGATTTTCCAGCTTTATAAGTTTACGACGTTTCTAATTTGTTTTCTTTCCTGGTATGGTGGCAGTTCTTGCCCCGGTTTTCCATCCATTGGTGTCAGAGTGTGTGGCTTTTTGTTTACCGTCACAGCTTCGTTGCTTTCACACGAAATGCTTGCTTGCGAGTGCGAGATTGTTTTCGGGGAGTTCTCATTTACACCTGGTTAGGAGCGGTCGTTTGTTTAAGGGTGCCATACTCAAACATCGACCACGGCGGGAACCATCGTGCGGGAGGAAATAGAATGAGATTGAAGTGCAGCTAAATGGATTGTTTTCGAAGAATGTTGTTATGTATGGTTTGTAGTGCAGATGTCACAATTTCCACAAGATTACGATTCTTCCAGAGGCCTCAAATGGCCTAGTCAGTAAAGGTACTGTATTCCCAAGCCAGAGAGGACGCATAAAGTATAGAGTATCATTATGCCTGGCATTGGTTGGTATAGAAAGCTTTCAATTAATAAATGTGGAAGTGCATCTGGAACACTAAGTTGAGAGCTGGAAAAATGCTCACTATGAACTCCTTCAATTTTATACTGAAAACAAATCCTGACATTTCCTGGTTTTCCACAATGCTTGCAGCTTAGACGTAATCTTAAAGCTAACCTTTTCTCTCATGTCTTCATCCGTTCGCATTTGAATTCCCCTAGCTTCACCCTCACATAGCCAGTTCGATTTACCTGATTATATAACAACATTCCAAATCCAAAAATGTTTTGGGATCACGCTTTGCAAACAACACCGGCTGGTCATTGTTCCTTCGCAGCGCACACCTTCTAGTCCCAAATGTATCGCTCACGTCTTGTGGTGGCTCAGCTGAGCGCCAAACCAAGCTAAGGTGTGTAACGAAGGGCAGAATAATGCTCGTTGAAAATCTAATTTCGGGTGAAGTAATTTGGCGTGTTATGGCAGAAATGGTTGAATGCCGAGCGACCCAACCAACCCACCAACGCATGGCATGGGGGGATGTTTTGGTCGAGATAAGACCCGTTCGGAGACGCTTCTATTATTTTGCGTGGCAGAAATTAATAGCGCGCGTCCCCAGCAACGAGAAAAAGGGTACGACTTGCTTCGTGTTATTTGTTGATTAAGGTGACTTGAGGGAGAGATGGTTATTGAAGATTAAGCGGCAACTCGAGAGAAAGAGGGAGAAGCAGAGGGAAATTTATTGATCCATATCGTGAGTAATTTAATTCATCGGCTCGAATATTCACGTCAGATCAAACGGTAAGCGCCGGGAAGCCTTGCAATAAATTACAAATAGCCCTGTTCCCCGGGTGCCATGGAAAAATTCCATCCGGTCATGCATAAATTTTCATAATCTTCCCCTCTTTTTCCCATGCTAAGCTCTTTAAGGAATTTCCTCACAATGGACTGTATTTTCTTCTTTTCCACCCTTTATTTCGCAGGCCTGGCGAGTACTAATAATCATCAATTATCATCATCCATATCGCCTCCCGGGGCAGACTCCAGTGGCAGCAGTAGAAGCAAAAGCAGCAGTATCAGTACGAGTAGTATAAGCAGTAGTAGAAGAAGCCAAAGTTGGCCCCAGCATCAGCATCAGCAGCAGCAACATGTGGACGGGGAAGGAAAATTAATAGACAATAAACTACGAGACAAACTACTTTCTTACATCAGTAGCAGCAGCAGTCAGGGAGGCAGGAGATACCGGAGGGCCAAGCGGGGTGAGAGTATTTTCACCGAAGATAAGATAAATAAATACTACGATAATAGAATAAGTGATGAGCAACCGCTGCAAAGGGGAAAAACCGTCCCTAGCATCACCGAGGAAGTTTTGCAGATAAGCAATCTGACCGAGGAGCGAATTCGAGAGGAGAATGAATTGTTGGATCATCTGAATCAGTGAGTACCTCCTAACCTACCCATACAATACAGGCGAGACGAGTGCGAAAGTTATCCTTATAGATTGTGACATTTATTGGAGTGTACTGCGTCGGAGTGTGGGCAAAAATCGGTCATTTGATTTTCTACGCTTTGTCCCATCATCTGTGGGGGACGATTTCGGTGACCTCTTTCTGCAGATTTGAATTGAAGGGCAACTCAGAAGGGTGTTGGGCACCGGAAATTGGAATCGAATTGATTGATTGATCGCTTTTGGGGTCAAACGGGTTGGATTTTGGAATACGGGCCTCCATTGAACAAGTATTAGGGTAGGAAAATGGATCAGCTCTTGCGATCAAACGTCAAGTTTTGCTGTGTAGCTGAACATTCCAAATAACGCAGGCCAGCATTGATTTGTTTATTTTTATATTCGATAATGGGTGTAGAAAAAAGGGAGTAGGGAATCTAAACAATAACTATTAATGTATTTGTACGTTCAATAATCTTGAAAATTTGTCTAGCTCCAAGGCAGAGATGCCAGATTTTTTTTTCAGAAGGCTGCGAAAAATGTCTGAGAGTTTCAGAAATGTCTGTAAACTGTATAATGTACAATGCGAAATTTGAAATGTCTGTAAAAGTCATGGTCGAGCAAAAATGACCTGCTTTTAACGAATAGAACCTAATAACTAATTGGGAATGCATCCATTTACGCCGTATACGTTAAAAGCAATTAATAAAAAGATAAATTACGATTATACGAAAAATGAGGTCAACTTAAAGTTGAGATTAGTTCACTCATATTCTTGAAAACTTAGTTAAATCATAGACTGGGTAAATCTTTCCGAGATTTTACAGGAATGTGTAAAATATGGAGAAATCGACAATCTAAAGAGCAATCTAGAAGCTTATTAGTACGATTCTTAACACTTCGTGCTCAAAAATTGTTGATGAATCAGGATCAGGGTCGCTGAAACTAAACATAGGGTTTTTGATCTAATTACCGTCATACTAAGCACATCTCCCACTTTACCTTTTTTTTTTGAAAGGGAAAAATGTTTTCATCAAAAATAACTTCTAAATTTATTCACCTTTTCATATGTACCGTTGGATTTGACTAACAGTCAAACAATTTTTAATAATAAATCATACACTACTTATTGATTCTAAATTCGTCCTACGAGTTTCAATTCCGTCCTGACGCATTGAAATGCCATTAGATTTTCTTCGTCCTACGGATGATGGTAGAAAAAGTGGATTCGCTATGAGTACTTCTTTTGTTTTGAGAACAATGAGTGTAAATATTCATACAATGCGCTGTAATAGGCTTCATGTTGTGGCTTATGAACTAATTGATCGGAACAAACGTAACATTGTTTTGTGCATGGTAAAAT
Source organism: Ochlerotatus camptorhynchus (assembly GCF_037179485.1). NCBI lineage: Eukaryota > Metazoa > Arthropoda > Insecta > Diptera > Culicidae > Ochlerotatus > Ochlerotatus camptorhynchus. The sequence goes on from NW_027040841.1 coordinate 14,052, forward strand.
CATTGATATTATTGATGATTTCTGCTTGATAGAACGGAAATAGGCGACTACGACCAAGTAGCGCTCTTCCCTATTCATTACATGTTGCAAAATAATTACAGCACCTGCTTTGGTGATTTTTGCATGTTCAAACTCTGGAAGCAACGATATTTGCCTGGAGATTTGGCAACCGCATTGATGGCCAAACGTGACCAAACACAAGACCAAACTATAGTGATTTTCACCGGATGTCTGAGATTGGGGAAGACTGTTGAGGTAGTGATGGAAATCAGTATTGACCTGGAGATATCGGAGAATTCCCATTCGTGACATATGCGTTTCCGTACTTCCTATAATACACACATGCGCTATACTATCACCTCAATATTTCAAGAGCACAGCTGGCACAAAACATACACCAATGAAACTGGAACTTTACATTTGATGCAGCAGACAAGGAGTTCCAACTTCATAAGTGATATCACAACTGTGTCCGAAATTTGTTCTCTAGAACACTTGAAGTGAAAGGGCATTTCAGCCATCATCAGGCAATTTCTGGACTCTTCAAGGAATTACCATAAATGATTTTTGAACATACGATTTTCGAACAGATTTATCAACCAACAATACTAAAGAGTGGATCAGCAAACATGTAATGACCTTATCTTGCAAACTGAAGCACGCCTACGCAAATCAATTCCACCATCGAATAGGAGACAATTTTCCCTAGCCGACGGTGTTGTTGATTTGGTAAGGTGAGCTTCGATTGGCGAGAAAAGATCATTACAAGATTTGATTTCATCATCATCACATCTTTTTGAAATGTTGGTTGACGACGTTCCTTTCTTATAAACAAACGGGTGTCATCGTTACCTGTCATGATACTTAAAGAGATGTGACCCGATATAACAGATATGACCGATAAAAATCAATATTATTTGTTTTTATAGATTTAAGCACGATTATATCGAATGAATCCGATAAAATAGATTTCTCCGACTATAAATCAATAAATCAAACTTGTTTGTGCATCGTTGATTATTTGTGCCACTACCCTACCCACTGTACGATTCTAGAAAACAATATACAATACAATAACAGTGTCTTGTATGTAGAGCTTCCATCCCGGGATGTCCCGGGATAAAAATCCCGGGATTGTGACATTTTCCGGGATTACCGCATCTTGGAAAATAAATTTATAAATCCCGGGATCGCGTGAATCCCGGGAAATTTTTTTTTATCACTCTTTTACCCCATTAAATCTATCTTTGAATATCTGTAGCAGAATCCAGAACTTTCACATCTTATGAAATGTATCTCTTCCCTTCGTTTGTCATTCATTCTGATGTATCCATACTTCCGATAAATCAGAATGAATGACAAACGAAGGGAAAAGATCATCACAAACATCATTTTTTGGTATATGATCGTTGTACAAGAAGAACTCGTGAAAAATACGATCTAGCAGTGAAACAAGCCGTGAACATTTTTATAAAATTTTACAATCGCGTATCTAGATGGTACATAGACGAAAATCAGGTTGAGCGTTGTGAGATGTCCATCATTCATAGTTGATCGAAAAACCATTGAAATGCATTGTTAAGATGGTTGGAAGAACGTAATACTAGCCTCAACTGATGAAAAACTCAGTATTTGCAGTTTTTAGAGTCCTTCTTTAGATTAGCGAGCTGAATCTTGTAAAATGCTTACTCCTTCTGGAGGAACTTCTATATGACACCATTTATATCCTGGCTTCCATAGCTCTCCATCGCTGTCACTTGTTACGCACAATGGTATGCATTACCTTTACCCTTTCAGAGAACTTCATAGAAATTCGTGGAACTTCATAAAAGTTCAGGGACCTGGGGACAGTTCTGCAACTGTTCAAAAATTCAAACGACATCTTTTAGACATCCTTCCAAGATGGAAGTTTGATTAGAGAGTATTTAAAGGATATGTAGTTGGTCCGAGAATTAAAGACCTCTGGATATTTTTCAAGACTTCAGGTTGATCAATTTTTATTCTTAAGATATTCCACTGTTCATAAAATTCAAAAAACGTCTCTAGATAGTCTCTCAGGATTGCTGGTTGGTCAGATATTAGTGAATTCAGGTTGATCGGGAAATCTGAAGATCATAAACTAGTCAAACATTCAATTGACTCTCTCAAGATGGCAGATCGGTTAGGAAGTACTTAAAGTTTTCCAGCTGATCGAAGATCACAATAAAGTCCTCTGAATATTTTTCAAGGCTTCAGGTTGATCAAGTATTATTGAGAAGATATTCTCCAAAAACTGTGCGTTGATAAGGAAGTATTCAAAAGATCTCCAGCTAATCGAATATTTCAGTCAAGTCGTGTGAAGATTCAATTGGATCAAGTTTTATTCTGAAATATCCAATTTTGGTTTACATTATTCATATTCAACATATTCAGGAAGAAGCTTAAAATATGAAGTCAAAAACTTCATTTATTTAATAAAAATCTTCATATGCCAGCTTAAAATTGAAAAAAAAATCAAGCTTCAGCTTCCGCATGTCTTGAAACAACTTCACAAATCATGAGTTGTCCTCAAAATGCCTGCATAAAAAAAATACCTTCACAGAATTTTAAATATCTTCAAAATGAAGATATGTCTTTAAATCTGGTGTCCCTAGTATTGAAAGAATCTCTATTTTTTAATCTTTCTTCGAAGGAGATGAAACATACAAATATTAAAACAATTACCTATCTGTGTTCACTTCCCGGGATCCCGAGATTTCCCGGGAAATCAAATAAATATTTCCCGAATCCCGGGATGGTGGAAACCACCGGGAAATGGAAGCTCTACTTGTATGCCTCCGCCATGGCAGGACGGCAAAGCAATCGGTGCGTTTTAATTCTATCTGTTTTCGTAATTATCACAAAAACAACACAACGTAGGGATCCCGCCCGTAATTTGATTAAAGTTGTAAAACAGTGTAACACAATATATTTTAATATTTTTTTCTTGATTACAAAAGTCTGTAAATATCTGTGAAAAAACTAAAAAGTCTGTAAATGTCTGTTACAACAAAAATGTCTGTTACAACAAAAAGGTCTGCTAACAAAATAAAAGTCTGTAAATTCACAGACATATCTATAAATCTGGCATCTTTGCTCCAAGGTCACGTATGTCTTAGAATTTAAGAGAAGAGATCTCGAATGTACAGTCACCCCAGTATTATGGGCCAACCACAATTATGAGCCACTTCCATTTGATGAGCACGCAGAACTGACTGACTTATAATACTTACTAGCTAGCCCATAATTCTTAAATGACTGCTACAGAATTATGTAAATTATTTAAATACTGAGTAAAATAGGTCATAAGATCGAAGTTCGGAAACAGATCGATTGATTTTTTTTTAATCTTGAGCATGACCTCAAACACCGAAATTTTCTGAAGATTGAAACATTTTTAGTAAATAATTTGAATTGTCCGTCGAACAATAGCCTCTTTAAATCAAAGGCTATCATCATCAGACAAAACTTTCCCTATCCTAACTAATTTCACATCGATCTCGACAGCAACGATTTACCCCCATCAAATGAAAAATCTGCCCCAGACGGTCCTCCACCGCCGTCTGCTTGGTCTACTATGCAAATAAATTGCAATGCGATATACCTATATATACGATTCAAGCACCCATGAGCCATGAGCACCGCCACTCTGGAGTGTGTTTCGATCCGATTTGGCACAGGCAAATCGAATCACTGCATAATTGATGACCGACCTAAATCCTGTCAGCCTTATTGCATTTGAACAAGCCGCTGAAAGATTTTGTCTCCTGAAATCCGCACCGTGTGATGGCGTTGCTGAGCAGATGATGATCTACAGTGAAATAAACGCCTTTTGGGAAAACTGTGAGGTGTTGGATTAGATTAATTTTTTTTTTCGGAAATGTGTTGACGACATGTATTTAACATTCTCCCAAGAACGTTCCCAAAACGGCAGCGGTGCAGGATACCGCAGAGCACTATTCTATTAAATTAATTAGAAGATAAATGGTATGCCATCCTTCCACTTTTATGCGACAGAAGCCAACAGCAACAGCATCGCACTTTCAGCCAGCAGTAAGATGGCAAAACGAGCGCTTAGAATTTCTAATTATGATCATTTAATTCCGCCACCTTCCGGCGAGGATGTGTCGCTTGGATTATGATGACGATGGTGATGGTGGAAGAAGGTGTCGCTTCCTATTTCATCGCGGAAATTTTACGGAACAAAAGCGTTGCTTCCATTTCTCTTTGCATTATTATATCATGACGAAAGATGGAGTGGTCGGGGAGCAAGTCCATGGTTCCACACCATATAACAGGTGAATGAAATGCCGTGCAAAGTTTTCCTTTGCGATGGAGGAATTCGAATCCGAAGAATGAAGAGCAACAGCGTAGTCATCATCTGGATGACGTTGACTCGGCAGGTGTGGTATGTGGTAGGTATGGCAGTGAAGTGTGATGAAATATCTCCGTTTGTATGCGGTGAACTATATGAACAATGGGTTAAGGAAATGTGCTCGGTTGTAGTCTGCTCATCTTGCGATAAGTCAGGTTGGTGGCGTATCGCTGAAGGTGAACACATTCAATCGTGACTAATGATAAAATGCGATTTACTATCGCACACGGTAGAGCTAGTAGATGTGACCTTCGAACTCGAGAGAAATACTTTCCAAGTCAGTAGTTTGGGACTTCTGATGGCCATAGGTTTATAGATATCAGGCATAGAGTAGAACATTCTGGGGGTGGTCAAATCGTGATAGACGAAAAGTTCCTATTGGGACGTAATTGCCAAAAATACGAGGAAAAAGATTAAGATGAAATATTTTACAGAATTAGTTAAATTTTAAACAACACATTAAATTTTCTTGGTTAAGGATTTGGCGAGCTATGCAAAAATGAACTTCCCTACTAGGTGGTCCGATTTCTTTCGTCGAATTTAACCCTCTGTTCCAAGTTTCCATTAAATGGAGTGGCTTCCATTTCTCAAATAAGCATACGAAGCCTTATCCTCTTACCCAACGTTTCGTTCCAAATTGGAATCTTCCTCAGGATCAGTGTTGGAAAAATATCAAAAAATCAAATCTCATTAATGCCCAAGATCACGTATAATTTTCGCAGACAAAAATGAAAAAAAAAAACAAACAAATGCGGTTGATTTGCATGCTGTAATATCGTAGCTCGGAATATCAACACGGCCAATCATACCAACTCAGCGACTGATATTAATTGACTCAGAGAATTTTCTTTCCATACGAAATTTACTCAGATTTAGAATAAACTGCAGTTACTCACAAGCTATGAGTAACTGCAGTTTATTCCAAATCTGAGTAAATTTCGTATGGAAAGAGAATTCTCTGAGTCAATTTATCTCAGTTGCTGAGTTGGTATGATTGACCGTGAAGCTAACAAAACTCACGAAACTGTGGTGAGATTGAGATTAATGATTTTTGCTTTACACCCGAACACAACCGAAACTTCCATGAAGAATAAAAAGAGATAGCAAACTATGCTTTTTCTTTCTAAGAAAACGTAGTTCCCGACTAGGTTATTAATTAAAGGAGATAACCTGAAGCAAGCTAATGAGATTGTTGTCTCCTAGCTCTTTACGCTCGAGTATAGAGGGTGTTTCTCAGCTCGTGATGTGTAGATTGAAGGTGTGGCCACCAAAGCGACTTCGACTCCTGAGATCTTGGAGAAGCAGGTGGTTGGTCGTTTCAAGAACCCTTTCCTTCACCCAGTGACGATACTGAAAGTCCAAAATCTGGGCTCAGTATCTGTAAGCGAGGGTAAAAACTACAAGGGACAGCCCTTTTGGGTTGTACGCACTGGTGACGTAGGACTACGTGGTCTTATATCATAATTGATATTTGTTAACTGCATCAGGAGCTTGTGTTTTGTGTAGGAATAGGAATTTGAGCGGGGTTCTCTCTGTTTATACTCCTTAGTATGACTATGATTGCCCTGAAAAGAACCATTCGATATGAATGTTAGTTGAGACATGTTCAGAAATTTAACTCTTTTGGAAAATCTTGGTGGCCCTGAAAAGGGCCGATGGTAATACAGGCTTAAAGCCTTAGGAAGATGATGATGATGTGAAGGCAGCTGGATCAGCAAATCGGACCGGACAATCCCATATTCTTCGGTTCAATGATAGACCACTCGCAAGAGTATCGACCCGTCTGCAGCTGGACAGGGGTTGAACTGCGCCAGGTTGGAAGGCCGCAGCATATCAGTGTCATCCAACTAAACTGCCTATAATTGCATATCAGTCCCATATGGATTTTCGTCAATTTTGAAATAACAACGCTATCCACTATCAATTGGCATCTACTTTCATATTATGTGATAAAACTATGGACTTTGATCATGAAAAATGTGAAAACAACATCAGGTCAGTTTGTCACATCAAGCAAAATAATCGCATATCAGTCCCATCTTGAAATTTAATCGCCCATAGTTCAAGTTAAAGGTCTGCTTTTTGAATTGTCATATTTTTCCTTGATATAACAAAACATGCAAGCTTCATTGCAACAGATTTTAATTTGAAAAAATGTTCAATTAATTAACTATCATTTATCACATATTTACATGGGAATTGCACTTTGTAACTTCGACTGCCATTTTCTCAATGCCTACTTTTTCCATATGGGACTGATATGGGATTATAAGCAGTAAAGCTCCTCCCCTTTTAAGTTTTTCTCGTTAAACACCTTCTCGCAACAAGTTGGTAAATCTTAGCCTTTAGCAGAAAGAAGCTTAACCCTTTTTTCGGCAAATTTATGATCCTGTTTCACGTCATGGATAGCAGGAAAAATCCTTACGATTAATCTTTAATCAAATAATTGGACACCCTAGAAAATAGTGTAATTTCATGTTTTTTTTGGTGGTCCTTCAAAAATGTCGAACAGCAGAATTGCAATCAGCAAGTGTAACCGAAGAAACAAAATCGGTGCGATGCAAGTTTTCATTGCTATGACGACGCCTGAATTAAAGGGCTTAGAAGCAGAGGGGTGAAAGTCAATTCTCTTCATCGATTTCCTCTTTCGATGACCATGGCTTCACTAACATATTTCGCACTATTTCAGCTATGTTCTTCTATCACCCAGAACAACAAACGTATCAATGAATGTGTTTGCCGTCGAGTTATTAACGAAACAGATATTCGATCAAAACCATTTGCACCTCTGCTTAAAATTTTGGTTACAAGATTACAACCCTGGAGAGCATTTTGTGTGGTCGTTGGGGGCGAGTGGTTCTGAATATGGTGAGTGTGCAAAATGTTACGCAATTGCATCCTCCCTATTCGCACACGCCCGAAGGTTGTAGGCGAATGCCACTTCGATTTGTTTAGTCTACTAACGACTCTCTGATGACAGTGTTGGGAAAGCAGCAATGGTACACCGACTTGTTTCGTCTAGAAACGATTCTCTGATGATTGTGTTGGGGAAGCAGCATATGCATGTACGTAATTGGTGGATTTGTAAGTTATTGCTTAACAATTCCCACTTTTTCAATAGTTTCAATCAAAACAACAGTCGAATATCGAATAAATATGACATCGAATAAATATGACATCGATGCGTAGAAATATTTCTGATCGATTGGTGATAAACTTATTGAAATTGGTCCAGGGACAGCTGAGTTATTAACGTTCAAAATCTTTCATATTTTCGTTACATATTCAATTTTCGGCTTTCACACCGGGTACCCCCATATAGAAATCATGGACGTAGTCCTACGTCAAAAGGGTTTCACCCCCACAGACTCATTCCGTTTGACCTTTTCTGGTTCAGCCCTTCCTCGCTACATCGAGCTGGGTAAACTTCGATTGTCTGTGCGCGTTCTGCAAAGGAAATGCTCCTCATATTCTCTCGTCGTGCCCAGTGTACAAACAGCGCGGGGAGAAACTTGAACGCTCTCTTTATGAACCTTCCAGGTGGTCTTTTGCAGAAATTCTTAAAATAGACAAGCCATCGACCAACGACGCGAACCCCTTCGCTCTTTTTCAGATGACATAAGCATAATATACTGAAAAATTTGGCCAAGTTGATTCCGTAAGATCGTTCTTCACAGATGGATCACTAATAGAGTCGTCCGCTGGTTTTGGTATTTTTAAAGAATTTCATAGCAGTGGAGGCGAACCAGCCCAAGGCTGAAAGCCTCCCTAATAAAGATAAATAATAATAGAATTTCATAGTCATAGTCGCGTTATGTTCAATCACTATTCGTTAAACGCTCACTTGCTCCGTGTTGGGCTGGAGGACAGCAACATCTGTGAATGAAGACAAGGCTACTAGGGCGCTGATCACATTATTTGGTCTTGTGCTGAGCATCGTGGACTCAAATCTTAGCTGTACGATTCCCTTCGGGCTCAAGGTAAACAACCTAATGTTCCAGTTCGCAATAGTTTGGCTAGACGCGATTTGGAGTTTTTAAACTCATATAGGCCTATGGATCTAAGATTGGGCTCATCGCTACAAATCTGTTATTTATCAATTTTATCTAGATGAACGCGTCATTGGGACGGTACTAATGGATATTTTTGGTCACTATTGAAAATTTAGTCCATTGCAAAATTTATGTATTGGCCCAAATTAGGGGCATTTAGGCTGACATTAATCCATTTCCCCTATGATATCTTGTGTTTAGTTTGTATTTTGTCTGTGCGTGGGTTTTTTGACGTGGGATTACGTCTTTCGGCAACATATTGGGGGTGCAATTTCAAATGACCAAAATCGACCGCGTTACGAAATGTGGTCAGGATGTGGACCACTTATAACTCTGTCAATAGCGGATGGATATTAATTCTAAACAAACCAATCGATCTGAAAGACATGTACAAATCTGCTTAAATGAACAATTTATCAATTTTTAAAAGATCACTATTGAAAAGTTCACGAATGTGCACCTGTTGCTATAATAATGAAAACTATCACCGATTGACTGCGAAAAGCGCTTTCCCTAGCACAGACTTTAAAATCGAATACACTCCGGTCTCACCTAACAGTGTTTATTCAATCACCGCGTGTGGTAAATGGTGGTGTCCAGTGGTCATCATCAGCAGTAGCAGCAGTGCTTTCGGCGCGTGGCGTTCTAGATTGTTCATCAGTACACGACGAAAGGATGCCAGCAAGCGCGTTTTGCAGCCCACTGATCGGATTTCAGTTGCTCTTCGTGAGCCGCTGTAGGCCATCTATGCGCCATCCAAGCGCGTCACCGTTCCAAACAACATACAACTCGCCAGCCTCATCTGTGTTGAACGACAAAACGGTCCTTTTCAGGACCACCATAAATTTGTTAAACAGTATTAACTGGACACTTCTAGCGCTACCTTTCAAATAGATCAATCTACATTGATCGATTCTCTTCATGGACTCTATCTTTCGTTAATAACTCGGCTCCAAAAACATGTACAGCTGTCTACTACGCTTAATAGACTATGTAGAAAAATTAGGCCGAAATATGAATGCAGCCAAGTTATCAACGAAAGAGAGAGTCGATGAAGAGAATCGATCAATGTAGATTGGCCTCTTTGACTTGTCAAGGTCATCAATCGGACGTCAGTTCCCAGAAGCATAAATTGAACATAGGGGAAATGGCTCTAATGTTGGCCTATGGATCTAAGGTTGGGCTCACTAAAAATCTGCTATTTATCAATTTTATCTAGATGAACGCGTCATTGGGACGGTATTAATGGATATTTTTGGTCGCTATTGAAAATTTAGTCGATTGCTGAATTTATGTATGGGTCCAAATTAGGGAAACTTAGGCCGCCATTACATACATTTCCCCTACCATGTATTTTTAAGGAAACATTGAAGAGTGCAATTTCAAAAACTAAAGTCACTCGCGGTGAAAGTGGTCTGATTTTGATCCAGAGATAATGGTTTTTAATTTTTAATACGCCAATCGATAGGAAATTTTGCTACAAATCTGTTGAAATTAAGGCTACCAATTTTCAAAAGATAACTATTGAAAATTGCACTGTTGCTATTATAATTAAAAGTATCATCGATTGCCTTTTTAATGCACTACAATTCTTCCCGAATTTTCTTAATAAGAGAGGCTTAAAATTTGCATCAAAGAAAGAATGCCAAAGCATTGTTCTAATCCGGATTCCAAGTTTTTTCCACAAATGACTGATAAAAGAGTTAACTAAAGAATTCAATTAAGAGCTTGTATCCAAGACACATCGTCCAGGATTGGCTACATGGTCACCGACAGAGCACCTCAAAAACAGAACTCCCACACTGCTTCCGAATTTCAACCTATCGATCTTATTCACTGATAACGAGTTAAGAAATCAATTTAATATTTGCTATACTTTTGCTGTGACATCAAAACTACCTTTCGTAATTCAACGTCAAATCTACGGTCGTGTCTTGGATACAAGCTCTTACCTTTTTTTATGGTTGTTTTTGTAATACAGTCAACTCTCCGCAACTCTTCTAACTCGATATCGAGTTATTGAACCATAGATAAAATGCATGTCATGGCTACAATGATAGTGATTTCCTATGGCATTTTTGTTCTATAGCTCGATGGTCCCTTCAATATCGAGTTGTAGAAAGTTCACTGTAATTGTATAATTACTCTGCTGATATCAAGGTGAATAGGAAACATAACATTATAAATCTTCACTAACCTCGAGAAGACTGCGAGTATTCGGTTCAATTCCTGTAGCTCTAGATTTAAGATTGATATTAAGTATGTATACTGCAAATGATAACTTGGCTCTGTGAAGTTTATTCGATTGAGCCTGTATAAATAAATAAATTTACAAATACTCTTAATCTCTGATGAAGATCCTAATCCAGGATCAAAACTTTCAATAGGAGTTCGTTAGCACATTTGAAAAAGACTGTCAAGCCACTCCACTAAATTAAATTCATTAGATCCGTCGAAAACTCCAGTGTCACATGTTTCGTCGATCCGTGGTTGCGTGTCTTCAGTTCGAGTGTCTCACAGCTTCTAAAGCTTGCAAAACTATTTAGTGTCGTACCGTATTTCTCCGAAAATCATTTTAAAGCGATTGTTCCAATTACATCACAGCAAAACGAAGTATTTTCTTAGAGAATGTCAAAACAATCTTCCTAATAAGTCTGAAGAAACTTCCGGGATGAGGAAGCTGGTATCAACCCCCGGAAGAAGTTGGAAGAAACATCTTAGATAAAAAGGATCAAATACCTCCAGGAAAATTTGATGATTTTCAAGCGAAACCGTTAGACGCTTCCGCGGCAAGCTGTGACAACTCCCAAAGGAAGTTGGGAGAGACTTCCAGTAAAAGTTGAAAGGAATTTATGGGAGTGAGAAGTTACAGGAAAAAGCAGCCCCAAAGACTTTTGGAGAAGCTGGAAGATACTTGCAGATGAATTTAGAAGAGCCTTCCTTGGGAAGTCAGAAGGAACTTCCTGTTGGAGTGGGAAATAATTGCCGCATCCAGACGAAGCTAGTAAGACGTGTGGAGGTAATCAGAAGATATTGTTGGAACGAAAAGTTTGAAGAAAAATTCAGTTTAAGGAAGCTCAGAATATTTTAGTACTTATCGAATTTCAGTGATTTCCAATGAATTTTTGCTTACTCTATGAAAGCCCAGAGGACCTACGAAACCTTAAAAATGATTAGATAGTTTCAAATGTCCTAGAATACCTCAGATGAGCCCAGGACAACTTCTGGAAACGTCAGATAAGCCTTGAAATCTTAAATAAGCTCAGGAAAATGAGGCATAACATCTCTGATCACGCCTTCCTTCGGATGGGAAGTAAAGCCGTTGGTCCCCGGTTCATGAGTTGATGGGTCGACAGGTAGGGTCCAGGTGTGGGAGCTGCCTTCCTGGCACGTCGGTAGCATTGGTGCTCAGCACGGAAAACAAGATCGACGGAAAAAAACAAACCAAAGGAAAGCTCAGGAAAAAGTAGTATTTGTTCAAAAAGTTGATGGAATTTAGAAAAGATCTGGATATATTTCTTGAACATTCACGGAAATTCAGAGAAGCATTGGAATCTTTTTTTTTCCTTTGATTTATTTTCCGTGCTGAGCACCAATGCTACCGACGCTAGGGAGGCCGCTCACACACCTGGACCCTACCTATCGACTCATCAACTCATGAACCGGGGACCAACTGCTTTACTCCGATGGAAAGCGTGATCAGAGATGTTATGCCTCAGAACATCCCGGCGGCACCGCCTGAGATTGAACCCAGGCCTGTTGGGGTGAGAGGTAATCACGCTTACCACTGCACCACCGGTTCCGCTGAAGTATTGGAATCAGTATAGAGAGTCTTGTTCAGAGATTCAGAGAACATAAAAGAAGTTCAAAGTACTTCAGAAGAGTTCAGGGAACTTCAGAAAATTCCAAGGATCTAAAACTTCTGTGAAGAGTCCTGGACTTCAATGTACCTCAGACAAATTCAGACACGTCTATTAGAATTCATAGGAGCCATGGAAATTTTTCAGAAAGATTTCCAAGAATTTATTTTTAAAGAGCTTCAGAGAAGTCCAGAAGTGCTTTTGCTCATTACCGCTTCGGACGGCGTGGCACTTGGTCCTGTAACAATCAGGACCAAGTTAGCGACTAAAGGTGGATCACGGCGTGATCACCTTTCACAATGAGGAATTGCGCATAGTATCAAATTAATTTACTTTATGGCATTTTGTTGAAGTGAAAAACTTAAAAGCTTATGGAAAGCTCAGGTGCTTGGATCTGGTGACACTTTTCATTTGATCGATTCATGGACTTTCTCTTTCGTTTATATAAATATATAAATTTATATAAATTATCTTATAGAAGGTGTTTAAGCCTTGAAAAGTTAAATAAAGGAAATAAAATTGAAAAATTAGTCCTTCTTCCATCTGCCATGTTAACCTACGATGCCAATTTTGTTAAAGCATTTGTTTTGGAACACTAGACACTAGCGTCATTAAGAATTTATTACTACCTCGCTAGTCGTTCACCAACTTATAGTGTTCTAGAATTTGACATCTGCCATTTGTGCCCTGACATCGTGTCATCACCAACCATTAACTGACATGAACTTCACACCAGCATCTACACTGCCTGCCAGCTTTGGTATGAAATTCACTCACCAACCAAGTCAGGTGTTACCAAACTGCCACCATACCAGACGAGTCAGCAATTTCCACGTTCCATTGAACGTAAAACTATACACCGTATCTAAATCAGCACGCCATACAATACGCTCAATAGTCGCATATACTACTGCCTATAATGTCTCCGAATGGATGAACTTTGTAGCTGCGGGATCAAAGGAAGTTCTAATTGGCTGCAAACGTGATTCCCTCACTGCGAACCTGAACTAACATTGTGGAAATATCTTGCTCTCCCGGCAGCAGCAGCAGCAGCTGAGAACAGATCGAATGGTGATGAGGCACATAATTCGTAAATCCATCCCTGATGGTTTCGCCATGTTCGTTTTGACACTGAAAGGTACCACCCATATCCTTCGGTGTCATTACCATTAGCACGTGATTATAAAATTCATCAAAATTGGTTAGCTTTCGTACGGAAGACTGCTCGGTCTGCACTCTGCACACACCCAAAAGAGGGATCCCATGGCGATAGGGATTTCACCGGTGCCGTTCCTGGTTTTTGCTGTTTTTATGAGATATTGCTGTACCAAAGAGCGGTTAAACAATGTTTTAATACGATGTCACATCCCGTTTAATCCTTTTTGACAACGGAAGGGAACGGATGGCGAAGGGAAAACCTGGCTTTTCAATGAGGGGATTATCGAGTCACGTTTTGAATACAATGCGGTCGGTGTGATGTGATGGGCGTTTTCTGCTGTTTTACCGAACGCCATGTTTATATTTAATTAAAAGGACATATTCAGACGGAATATTACATCCGAGCTATGAAATTTATCGCGTTTCGTACAAAGTGTATTCCCATCGATATTTGGCAGTTTAGTAATCGGTGGCGCTTGTAATCGGTCTTGCATAAACATATTATAATGATGTGATTATTTCATTTGGATTTAGTGATTTAGTGTAGTATTGTATAACAGTATTTACTATAGTATTGTATAACAGATAGGTATGCGAAATCTATAATTAATCTATGCGCATGCAAACCAATTGTAGAGCAACATGTGAAATGGGTCTATGTGCTAAATGTAAATGATATGGACTCATTCGGACAAACCGACACCAGCATCTGACAGAAGAAGTTTGCTCTATCGGATGGTATAGTCAGTTTCCATGGGCGTGTTTTGATTTGTGAGTAATCGACGTTGAACGTTGTTTGTACCTACACTATTTATTTAAGGTGAATAATGGGTTAAGTGGAGCTTCCTTTGGCATGAGCATAAAATGTAAGGGTCGATTTCTTTCATCCTTTGCAATTTTTTATACATAAAATGTAATGTCAGTTCTTACAATAATGATCTATAGCGTACAAACAAGTACAAGCAAAAACATTACAATTTTATTCAATAAAAATTTCGACCACCACATTACAGAATCTGTTCAAACGGTGAAGTATTGCAAATGCTGCATTGTTTTTATGCAAATCTAAAAATTTTATTTCACGGTTAGGCACAACTATAAACTATGCTGGAAGCGGCTGGGTAGAATTCCCGGTCTGGTCTGGGAGTTTTTACCTGTAGCGATATAATAAGGCAAAGACGAAGAAGGTGTTTTCAGATAATATTTTACATATGTTTTAGGCATAATTTAATCTAAATTAACGTTAACTTGATATTATCACCCATATGCCCGTCCACGCCTGAAACTCATCCACCATACACAATCAAATATAAATGTTTCTGTATGACAAACACGTCCAGACAAAATCGAGAATATGGGTGTATATCTTCACTGTAACAACTACGGGTAGTCATCGAAAGTACTTGCATTTTACTCAGGCACTTTTGAGCAAACTGCAATCACTCTCTCATACTCGAAATGTGCCACGACCAAATTGGCACAAAGACGCCCTATACGCTATCTGACCAAAGTGCAGGAACCCCCCTCCCCTAAAAGTGTGACATAAATAATGGAAGATCCCTTAAGAGTTATATCATTCATTTCTGAAAAAGATAATAGCCAGATCCATAATTTGACGATTGAATTCATAAATTTATATTTATTACTAGTTGGAATTTCCCTATTTAAATATGGGAACTATTATATAATACCACAGAGTGTAGTAATGCCTCATCATAATTGTCAGATGATTCTGGCAGCTTAACTCTATCCCAAGCGACAGAAAAGTAAAAATGAACAGTCTCTGTAGCTTGTTGACTGAACTTTCCCAAAGCTTTGCAAAATCGTGAAACGTGAAATCTCAAAATATGAAAATTCGAACTGTTAGGAAGTTCTGCTTCTCTCCATTATTCAGCAAAACGTGCGATGTGCTGCTCGTATTCAGGATCTAGCATATCTTTGAAGCATGACTCAAATATCGTATGAAGCCATTCAAGGGTCTGAAACACATAAACGTCCATTTTTTAATCTGTATTTTATAGAATATAGCTGAGTGTGCCCAGTCTTGCTCGGGATTCAATATTAGCTTGAGTTTATGCGCCGATTAAAAAAAAAGCATGCTTTATTGTACGTAGCCTCCCCCCCCCCCCTATTATCTAAGGGGCTACCCCGTATGATTATCTCCTTATACCCCCACACTCGCCCCCACATGCCTAATTTGGTTCCATTTGCTTGATTAGTTCTCGAGTTATGCAGAAATTTCTGTGTCATTTGTATGGGAGCCCCCCCTTACAGAAGGGGGAGGGGTCTCGAACCATCATAAGAACCTTCCACGGCCCCAAAAACCCCTGTATACAAATTTTCACGCCAATCGGTTCAGTAGTTTCCGAGTCTATAAGGGTCAGACAGACAGACAGACAGACAGACAGAAATTCATTTTTATATATATAGAAGATAGATAGATAGATAGATAGATTGTATTGATAACTTTCGTAACAATCCAAGCTGTTCAACGCTTTTATAAACGACGTTAATTATGTCAAGCTTTAAGTGCGGCACTGGCTGAGGGCAGAGGCAAAATATTTTGTCGCTAAAAGAAACACTTAGGAACGGTTCATTAATGCAATTAAAGTAATTAATTGCAAACTTCTCGTGTGCTCCAAAATGTCTCCGAGCGAAATAATATAAACATGGGTAAGATAAACTATGACCCATGATTCCGAGCAAAATGTTGATAATTTTCAGGTCACCTACAACCAAAAATCATTCCAACAAACTAGTAACAATAGCTTTTTAACACCAGTGCTCTTAAAATTCTTCTCACCAGCCTTGTAGCGTTCATTGGCTTCTTTCTGCACCAAGGATAATGTAATCTTCAAAATCCCACCTCCAGCATCAATGCCAATTTTGAGGAAGAGATTCTTTTCCCCAATGTTCCTTTCATCATAAAAAAAACATCACCAATTTTGGAACATTTTTGCAATACAAAACTGGTTTTAGAGCAATTATTCGTTGTTTTTCCATTATCGTCTGTTGTTTTTTCCCTGACATAAGAACTCACGTCAGCAGCTTTATCTTTCATATCCTTGCTTTTGAATTATGTGGCCTTACTTTTCCAATTTCCATGAAATAAAGGTTTCATTGACTCATTGGAAAGGAAAGGTCGTCTTAACCTATAGCTCATACCGTAGTAGGCTGTGTATAAAAGAAAATGATTTACTTAGTTTGACAGTTGCACCATGACGAAGTGGCAGCGTATTCGTGATTTGTCCCACACACAGAGATTATTTTACTGGGGTCAGTAATTTTTTACTGGGTTTTCAAACAGCTGAAAAAGTCAGTAAACTGAAAATAACGGTCACACGTAATGCAACGAACAATTTTAACATATTTTATTTTTATCATCAAATAAATGTAATAAGAACATAGTCTGTATAAATTTCAAGAAAAAATCACTTTTATACAATTTTTTACAATTTTTTTAAGTTTACTGACTTTTTCAGCTGTTCAAAAACCCAGTAAAAAATTACCGAACAGGGAGGCCGTGATTTTGTGTGCACGCGCAAATGTCGCAAAAAGACATTTCAATCGCCATGGGAGTGTCCCGGAGGACCGTCAAAAGGGTTTTAGACCGAGAAAAGAAAGGACAACTATCCGCGAAGGTGGCCACAGGTCGTCCGAGGTCAGCTCGGGTTCCAAGGGTTATCGCTGCTATCAAAAGGAAGATTCGGGTGAATCCAGTGCGTTCAATAAGGAAAATGCCAAAGGAACACGGGATCAGTGACTTCGGGCACGGAAGATCGTAAATGAAGATTGCGGGGTGAAGTCGAGGGCACGGAAAAAAAAACTCACATGATTACCAACCGCATCCGGGAGCTACGAGTCGAACGATGCAAGCAAATCTTGAACTTCCTTAAGAGGAAAAATCCGGTAATCCTGTTCACCGACGAAAGCATGTTTACCGTCGATACCGTAACAATTTCCAGAACCGACCGGTATATTAGTTCTCTTCCGGTAAAAGACGTGGCCGACGAGCACAAGAACGTGTATCTGGCCAAGCATCCTGCTAGCGTTATGGTGTTTGGATTGGTGGCTTCCGATGACAAAAAATAGACCCGGTGTTCATTCCAGAAGGCGACAAGGTCAACACGGAGGTCTACATCGGGATTTTAAGTAAGTATGTTCTTCCGTGGATCAAAGAACAGTACGGTCCGAAGCCAAATGTTGTATTTCATATCAAGATGGGGCTCCGTGCCACACCTCGAACCGCACTCAGAAGTGGTTGCAGGAACATCTTCCGTTCTGGGCGAAGGATATGTGGCCGCCATTCAGTCCCGACCTTAATCCGCTGGATTACTTAATATGGCGCGTTCTTAACGCCACCCGAGTACAGCTCAGACAAACATTGACCCGTACCTGGAGAGAAATTTGATCTAGACTACATTATTAGAACCTGCCGTGCATTCCGGAAGCGTGTAGAGGCCCTAATTGCAGCAAGTGGAAACTTGATAGATGGTTAACATAGTTTAAGACTCTGAGAAACATCCCCCCTTTGAATAAATAAAAAAAAAACTCAAAAACGAAATTTTTGAGATTTTTTTTTAATTTTGACATTGCTCAATAGTGGAAACATTATCACGCATACGGTACGTTCAGGTTTTACTAACAGTTCGTGGATTTTTCTTCCGAAGAGAATTTAAGTGGCTGATTCCAGCCCATGTGTTGAGGTGTTTAATTTATAGGTTTAAATTTAGTTGATTTCCCTATATCGGTTGCAGGCACTAATGAAACAGATCAGAAGTTGGCGGAAAATAAATATGAAAAAAAAACCACAGCTAATAATTCTATTTTATAGAAAAAAAAGTTGTTCGGAATCCCTCGGTGGATTACTTTTAAACATGTGTCAAACGAAAGGTAAAAGTTATATTTTCAAATGATGAAAGCTCTAGCGATGCTTATTTATTTGTTATAAAGCTTACACCGTGTAAAGTATAATTGACTAAGAACAGTTAAAGAAATTCCGTAGTAGAAATTCCGTATCAATGAAATTCTAGAAAAGTTCAGAATACTTTGTTGAAGTGCAGTGAACTTAATAGTAATCCTGCGAACTTTGTAGAAGTTAAGCGAATTACGTAGCAATTCTAGGATCTTCTTAAAACGTCATTGAAGTGTTGGGATTTTTTTTAATATTCAAGGAACTGCAAAGAAGCACAGCCAAAATTGTAGAAGCTCAACGAACGGTTCAAGGAATTTCGTAGATGCTCAGGTAGCATCAAAGAAGTTCAGCATATTGCTTTGAACTTCAAGATTTGAAGTTTCGGGAGCTTTGTTTCGGTCACTTGTTTAAAAAATGCGTACAGAAGGTTAAATTTCATTGACGTAGCTAATTGGAGGGTCTATAGTGCCTACCGACATTTATACATTGCAATATTGATCTTCAGACAAATCTGGAGGGACCTACATCATCGGTCCTGGCCTTCTAGAATTCCTATTAGCTACGCAAATGTTGAAGGTCTTTCCTGAAGTTTGAAGAAGGTCGTGATTGTTCTGAGAAGGTCGAATTCAGAGAACTTGGAAAAAATATTAGTATGGAGCTTGGAAGAAGTTCATGGAAATTCGTTGAAGTAGAGAAAATTGTCAAGAAGTAAAGATGCGGGAGCTGTTTAGATGTTTAAAGGACATATGAGAAGTTTATCCACCCCTCGAGATCTTTTGGATGGCAAATGCCGCTTTTGACACTTGCTGAGTATGGTGATGAAGATGTAAAAAATGAGCTGAGCATGAGCATGATTGACCGCCCACGGTTGCTACTCTGTTATTGCCAGATCAGCTGTAATTACACAGAGAACCAATAGACGATGCTTGGGACTAGCAATCATCCTCAATGTGTAAAAACTGGTGATCTCAAATTAGGCAATACCAGCGCCAGCCGCTCCTGAACGCAGGTCAAGAAAGGAATGGGTAGGAATGTGTTGACGTGACACTCGCTTTGATGGAAGCCGAGAAATCCTCTGCACTTCCACGAGGAGTCACTGGGATGTTGGGTAAGAGGGTAGGGTTTGCAGCAAGGTTCGTTTTGGTAAACGATAAGCTGAATTGATGTTTAAACGATAGGGAGGGTATAAATAAATAAGAAGGAATGATCTCAGCCAAATAACCAAGTGGAGCTCATATTATATTATAATAAAATAAAAAAGTAAATAACAATGATAAGCTATTTGATGCACCTTCTGGTCCTTCAGGATCTACAGGACAACTTTTTTCTAGAAATGAAAATTATAGTTATATAATGATAGTTATATAGTGATATAATGAGATTTTAAAAATGTGAAATAAAACTAATTTACTAGTCATGCAATATATAAAATAATGTTAAATAAACAAGTATTACAAAATACAAATAAGCTCTATTTCAGTTAACCTCAATACATTCAACCGATTTCAACTTCTGATATTTTATTGGAATTGAAACAAACACTTTATTATGCACCATGGAATTTCTTAACGCAATATGGAATGCTTTTTTTTAAATATTGGTAAACTTTCATAATGCATCAATAGTCAGAAAAATCGAGGTTATTTGGACAGTTAACAGTTTTTATGCAATTGTAATCATGCATTCCAATGTTTTTTTGTATTTTCCTGAACGAAGGCTGAAAATAGTGAATCATTATAATATTAATCTAAAAATGTCGAAGAGCTGAAAATAAACTTAAAGATTTAAATCAATGCGTCCAGCCTAAACGGAGGGCTCGCGAACACAATAAGCTTCCTCATCACTCATATTCAGAATTTGATTGAATAAGTATTTACAAATATACAAATAAATATATCAATAATATATGGGTCATTCCGCGCCAAGTGTACACAGCACATGAAATTGACCTCTTCCTATTTGGACCAAATTTGTAGGGACTGTTCATTTAAGTTCAAAATTTAAAAATCCAAAGTTTTATGCTAATCGTAGCACCCCTCGGTCAAGGGGCGCATTTTCCAATTTTCGTGATTCTTTGGAAAGCACTACTTTCTTTTGTTCATATCTCCGGAACAAATAAAGCTACAAATTGCATTAGGTATTGTTTCAATAAGGAAATTAGACAAGAAATGTTAATCTGTAATTTTTGTTTCTGTACAGTGTTGCCAAATATTTTTTATTTTAGTTTGAAAACTTTAAATACAGTTTTCTCATAATACATGTCGTTTAATTTTCATTTTAAGGACACCATCGTGTTCTTCATCCTTTTTTACATAAGAAACACTTAACGACAAAAAGTAATTTGCGTAGTTCCTGAGATATTGCATATTGAATGAACAAAAGTCATAAATTATGAGGGTAAAACTTTTTTTTAAATTTTTTTTTTTCATTTCCTCTTAATAAGTGGATTCATTCTCATGACTTATAGTGTGAAATAATATTTAAAGAAAAAAAAAATCGATTAAATTACCAATAACAGTGTTGCCAAATTTATATATTATTTAGCAACTAAAAACATTAAACGTGATTTTTTAAGTTGATGCATCTAAATATTTGGTTTGATGCCCCATCATGTCCCACAGCATTTTTACATAAGATAGACTATCTAAAACAAAGTTCAACGCAATGTAACATTTTCGGAAAACAAATTAAAGAAAAGTGTTTTTTATTTTTCTGATGCATTTTCTAAAGCAATGGAATTAATATCCAAACCTATTATTTTAAAAGTTTTCAGAAGGTAAGTACACAACGGACCTAAATCTATATTTTTTGGTACAAGAACACCAAAATAACTATTTATGGTCAGCCATAAAACAAGACAAAAATGTGGAATATAGGACAAAACTGTAATTTGCTCATGTTTTTCATACGATCCAGAATTTCGAGATCAAATAGATGTATTTGAAAATGTCATCTATTAACGTATAAAATGTGACATTTTTGATTTTTTTTTCATATATTAGGCGTTAATGTTTTAAGCATCTCTGGCGCATCTGTCTAGTACATTAGAAGTTTGCAGATACCGAGTGGAAAATGGTGTGTTCTGTTCAGGGGGTAAGCCACTTTGCCACCTTGTGTTGTGTAAAACACTCTTCGACACTCTTCAACAGTAGAATAGTAGTATTAGAAAAGAAGATTCAATATCAAGCTCAACATTGAAAAACAGACAATTTCAACCTCTAACGAGCTAGAATATCTGTAACTGTATATTAATGAAGCGGATAATAATTATCATATCAATTATTGATCGATAGCTGAAGACAGATATTTCTTTCTAATGTGAAAGGGCATCAATTTCATCGTGGATTTCATATACACAATACCAAATCAGAGAGATCCATCCTACTAGCTGCCGCTTGCAAATAGGTTCGTTTTTTTTTTGCGAAATTTAGATCCAGATTGCTTAGCAAGGGGCGTGCTCGGTTTGGTTATCTGGGCTTGATTGCGACTGGAATTCGGTTGGGATGAATTCGAGAAGACTTTACTGGTTTGAGCCAGGATGTCAAGCATCATGACATAAGAATGCGACGGCTGAGAGAGTACTTTTTGAGATCGGAGTGGAACTCCAGACAGTACATAACGCACCCCCGGGGTAAGACGCACTTTTTCATTTCATTTTGGGTTTTTCTTGGAATTTTTAATCCAATTCTAGGATTTATCATGCAGGATTTTGAGTTCAGATGCTAGGCTAGAAGTGCTGCTTGATAAGACAACAAAAAAGTTACGTAAAAGCCATGAAAAACACAAATGAAAGTCAGCTGGTGCGTTCTGCCCAGGGGGTGCGTTGTATACCATTCTCCCCTACATACACAGCACATTCTTTTAGATAGGTGTTCCGGATGACGATCAGGGATGGGAATTTGAATTCCTGTAAGTTGCTTGCATAGACGTGTGCATTATTTCTGAAATTCCGTGCTTTCACTGTGCATGATTAAATTGGTAAATTTTTGGAGAGCAAAAAAAAAAAAGAATTCTGATTATAAACAAAAGTGGATGTAATGCTAGCCAGTAAGCATTAATTTTCAATAAACGTTTTGACAGCTAGGTCGACATGCAGAAACACCCATAAACACCTTCCGACACCCTAAAACACACAAGAAACACAATTACCCCCCGTAACGTGGGTGGATCACCTTTTCGTGGTACGATAAGGGATGTAAGATCTACCACCGATTCCTAGTCCTGACTACTTCAAACTAGGGGAACAGGATTTTTCAGTAATCAAAGGAACACATCTTAATCCTTGTTACTTTTTATGCCTTGTTGATAGTGATAAGACTCGACTTTGTCCACCGAGGATTATCTTGAAAAACAAGGAAAAAGGGGGTTAATTAGTCTTCATCTATGTGATTCCTAATCTTATATTCGTTGTTCCATAATTTGAAGAGCTTAAGACTAGGGTTCTGATGCATGGTCATTCCTTAATTTTCTTGCTAAGGAATCCAATTTTGACTGACAAAGGGGCGTGCCTTTGGAGGGTGTTTCAACACTCCGAAGGGTATAAATAGCGGGACCTTTCAATTAGAGTCGGATCCTTGAGATAAATGCAAGAATGACAACTGTAAAACGGAGTAATGCGACATGCACTAAACTAAGGACATGGGAAATACTACAATAGATCAAATTACTGGTCGCAGTGGTGTTAGGTCCCGAACAGTGGAACACAATTACAATCTTTGTCCTGGTGTTACGGAACTGAAAAGTGTTTGTGATGGCCATGCTAAGCAATATGGAGACCTGTATGCGACAATGCAACGACAGTGCTGCAACCCATTGAATCTGCATACAGTTATTCGTCGCAAGAGTTTGAAACCAATTTCTGCACGGTTTCATGACGAGTACAATAAGAACTTTGCCAAAAATTATCGAAGGTCGGAAATTATGCGTGCAATGTCATCTAGCGGTTAAAAAAAACATGGATAATGACCAGCCATCTGCAGGTAAAATTCATCTTGAATTATTCATTTCAATCCCAGCCGTACGAAAGCACGTCTATATTGTAGCGAAACAATCCGAGTTTTTCGGCAACCGTTCACACTTTTGATGCCTACACTGTACACCAGAATAAAGTTGTACCATTGAACTGCGTCATAATGTCCGATACTCTAGACCACAGCACAACAACATTTCATGCTTTCCAGCGCCATTTCAAATAGTATCTCAAATCCTAGGTATCACAGTTGTCCAAAATCTCGTACTTCTCCGATGGTGCGGTACCCTGGTTTTCGACGAAAGCAAATTTGGGGTGCCCACTGAGTGGCACTACTTTGTTACGGCACATGGCAAAGGACCAAGCGACGGATTGGGATGAACTTTGAAGAGATTGGAAACGCGAGCTAGTTTACAAGGAGCCACTATTCACACGCCAAAGGAGCTCTATGACTGGTATTGATACCATTATTATGAAAACTGTTTCAAGTGCCACAACTGGTTCAGCTTTTAGAGTTGTGGCAACGAAACGTGCAAAGCAAGTGGATTCGAATAATAATGGGAAAAAATCATCACGAAGTGCTAGCCTTGAGAAAAAAAAAATAAGTAAATTGTAATTTATGTTTTACATTGTTATAATAAAATGTAAGAAACAAATCGATCAGTGTTCGATACAACATTTTATTGAAATGTCTTAATTTATAAAGCAATTCGTTTAGATTATTACTAGTGTAAAGTTTTCAGCTACTAAATAATATTTAAATTTGTCAACACTGCATAAAAACTATTAAGTATTATTTAACAAAGTAAGTCATGAGAATGAATCTTATTACGAGGAAACGTTATAAAAATAACCCTCATAATTTATGACTTTCGTTCATTCAAAATGCAATATCTCAGAAACTACGCAAATTACTTTTTGTCGTTAAGTGTTTCTTATGTAAAAAAGGATGAAGAACACGATGGTGTCCTTAAAATGAAAATTAAACGACATGTTTTATGAGAAAAATGCATTTAAAGTTTTCAAACAAAAATAAAAAATATTTGGCAACACTGTACAGAAACAAAAGTTACAGATTTACATTTCTTGTCTAATTTCCTTATTAAAACAATACCTAATGCAATTTGTAGCTTTATTTGTTCCGGAGATATGAACAAAAGAAAGTAGTGATTTCTAAAAAATAATGAAAAATGAAAAATGTGCCCCTTGATCGAGGGGTGCTACGATCAGCATACAACTTTGGAATTTTAGAATTCGAACTTAAATGAACATTCGCTCCAAATTTGGTCCAAATCGGAAGAGGTCAATTTCACTTTTGCAATTTTTTGTGACCACTTGGCGCGGAATGACCCATATGTAACTTTCTATCCTGGAAAGGAAAAATGAAATGGTTAATTTCACTGTCATATAAACGTTAAACATACATTAGAGAAAATCAAATGATGTTACGTTGTTTCTTCCAGTTGTGTTTTGACCCTGTTATAAATATTTATCAATGAATATTTAATAATAATATAATAGGACCTAGGATGTATTCAAGCTCAAACTATATCAAGATGGAAATAAAATCATAGTGAATTATTCGTATACACCTAACCGTAAAAAGCCGAGGAACATGCATCATGCGACCGTGCTCATCACTCTGACAAATGAAACGATGAACGATGAACATACACAAATGTCGATTACTCCCCCGAAGGGACGCATCCACTCCCGCAAATAATGCATCCCATCGTCAATCCGGCGCAACCAGCATCCCGCCTACGCATGCCAACACCACCATCAGATAGGAGAAATTTTCCCCTACCCGATGGCGGCGCCACAACGCGCGGGCGAGCCACCAACCACACCAAACCGACAATCAAACGCACTGCCCACAAAAGCAGACACGTCCCCTCGAAAATGCAATAGAGAAATGTGTAAGAGCAATCTTCAACTGGAACATACTCACCAAATCAATACATCCGGGAGCGCATTCCTGATACTTATCTTTCTCTAGTCATCTCTAAACAACCACAACTAAACATCTTTCCACTCTGTGCACAAAGTAATGCATTTTGCAAAAACCTAATAATAGATCCACGCGGTCAAGTACCAGCTCCACCGTTACATTTCTTGGGTCGATTCTAAGCTACAATAAACTATCAAACATGACCAAACACAATCACGATAGTGAAATCGAAACTTAAACACACGAAATCTTTCCAATTCAGACACAATAGTTAGCTCCAAAAGCTCTTTCTACAGATCAGCCAACACTACTAATAGCCTCACAATAATTATATTTAATTTTCCTCCCGCCGATTCTAGCCGCACAAACCGCCAGAAACACAAAATTCAAATAGAACCGATCGCTTACTTCCAAGCTCTCTATGGTGATGAAGATGTAAAAAAATCTTAGAAAACCGGTTTAATTTTCTTATGTTCTTGGCAAAATTAACATGTGAAAACAAATTCAGATTAATGTGGCGTTTTAGCGGAATACCTGTGTAAATCAAGAGAGAAGGATTAGTAATTTCCATTTTCCACGACCTTATTTGCTTATGCTATACATGTATTTCGTCTACAATGTGCAGACTTCTTCAATGTCTTTTACTTATACTCGACTATAGATTTTTGCGGTTTTTTATTTGCTACTAGAAACTAAAAAAAATCAAACCGTTCATCAAATATTTACCCGTTCAAAATGCATACAGAACATTTGTTTCTAAGCTCGTCATAAAATATATCTCTCATTAAGTAAAAGAAATGAAACGTTGGTGTAATTATCTGTCCCATTACCACCTGAGTACAACCTGGCCCAACTTTGCAGGGGATTTCTCACGGTTAACACCTTTATCTTTGTCGTATGTTTGTATGATAAATAAAGTAAATGATAATAGGATGTGATGTACACAACAGAAACACCTTTATGGTGTGGAATGAGAAGCAAACGAACTATCAAGAATGATCGTACAAAATGTTCGCCATAAAACCGCAGTCAGAAATGTGTAGAGAGGGGCTACTTAGAACAAATGATAAATTTTCATCTGTTTTGCTTATTAAATGGACAAAACCAAACCATATCATAATCTCCATCCAAAAACAAACAACCTGTACAATACTCAGTAAATTACTGGTTAGCTAAAAATGCAAAACAAAAATTTAAATTTTTATTTTGTATGAATGAGATTTAAAATGGAGAAACATCAACTCTCTTTCCTTTAACTGGCCATAACATTGCCATACATAATTTTAACGTGGAATATCCACGTGGAATGTTTTCACAATTTTCAACCACTATTTTTAGGAAAATTTCTTGAGGAGGTACACATTTTATAAAGCTCGTTGGTAAACTTATGCGTATAATTCTGAAAAGCACTTAATGATTTTGCTGAGGATTTTATATGGTCGACTATACTGCAGCCCCAGTAGCATGTTGTGGATAAACAGTCAATCGATTCATTAATATATTTCATTTGGTTCAACAAATTCGGTACGTAACGCCATGCATGAAGCAAAACATATGATCTCCACTTAGTAAAAATCATGATTTCAATACATTTGAACAAACGACATTTAAGGTGTAGTTAATTGTGAAGCAACTACGATAAGAATTGAAAATATTGGTGTTACATATAACGTAGCATTGCATTGTGATGCTTAATTTTATTACTTCAACCTCAATAGAACAGCCAGGATCGATAGTACATTCCATAATCCGATTCTTGATAAAATTCATACTCAGAAGCAACCCTTATGAGATACCATCCATCAGGCGGGATGATTCGACATGACCCCATTCTTTTATCGTTCAAAGCATAGCGTTTCCTCTATTATTTCCTCATTCCGCAACACCAGCAGCAATCACGTTTCCCATCTAACATGATCTATTCTGTTTTTCTCTATCGATTTTCGTTTGCAGAGAGAATTTTTCGGAAAGTAGTAGTTCTGCTGCTGGCATCCGATTGACGGAGGAAACCGATGGCACCGGGGCTCCCCGGAAGAAACATCCGGGCGGTGGCAAAAAGGGTCGCCGAAGAAAAGGTCACAAAAAGAAAATCAAACGGATAAAACCGACCGCCGGCAGCAGTTCCGACTCCAGCTGGAATTCAAATGCTCCTTCTGCCAAAGAGAATCAACGGGGGACAGAGGAGCAGATAAATTCTTCACTAACCAGCGTAACCAAATTATCATTAAACGAATCTGAGCAACAGCAAAAGCAGAACCATAAACCAGGGTGGAAAAAACCTAGACAGAAGTCATCTTCGCAGCTGACGGCGGGCGCTGGATCGCAGAGAAAGATGACGTCAACCAAGAAGAGCTCCATCCGGTCGGGAAGACGAGACGAAAATTGGGCCAGGAAAGCCGGTCAGGAGCTAGTCGTATTAAACAGCGATGATATTTACGACGGAAATATGCAAATAACAGTTCAAAGGGATGCAGCCACTGAGGAGAGGAACGAAGCTGGAGGAGTTAGGGAAATGATAAATTTGTCGGATGAGGGTGACAGGTGGAGGCAGCATCAGAAAGATCAGCAGCAGAGGAAACCGACACCGGCGGAGCGGAGGCAGAAAAAGCTGGAAAAACAGCGGAAGCAATTGAAAAAGTTTATGAAAGGTAGGTGAAATTCTTTTTCCTCCCGTTGGTTGTTTCGATTTGGAACACGATTTTTTTTTTGCTTTTGCACTGTTCTCGATTCAATGGGACAGGGAAAATCAATAGACAAGCAGTGAAAGGAAAAGATCAGGGTGAAACAATGCTGTCACAATTGTCAATTTTGCAAGTCTAATGAACTTCCCGGGTAGGGTTCTATAGAAATCAATTTCTGTTTGCAATTTGATTTTGCGATAGGAACGTGAATCTGGCCTTGGCTGCGTTAAAGTGATTCTCTTTAAGTTGTACCTTGGAACTGACATTGATCGGGTTCTGGAAAATATTATTAAATTTTAACGATCCCCGGTGTAGCACTTTCAGACATCTCAATTTGAGCAAAAACAAATGGGATAGTTTCCGTTCTCAATCCCACGCTAGCATACATACAACATCCCTGAGGCTATACATTAAAAACAGGAAAGCGGACAGTTGTGCCAAACTAGGACAAAGCTATCATTATAGTTAATTGCTCAACAAGCGTAGAACCACACTTGCACACTCCCCGGGCAATCCTGGCTACACGGTCGCCCAGAAAGAAACCCACAGTCACTAATCCTGTTTCCCTCAAAGAACCTACAAACACACATGTTCCGTGCTTTAACGAAGCCGAAGGCCACCCACTCGCAGGCAAACTGTTTCATTTTTTATTGCTCCCACATCTCTCAACACATTCACAACTCGTTCGTCAGCCGGAAGCCATTCGACGACGACCGGCATCGCACAGATGTTTCCGTTTTTTGTCATCCGATTAACGGTAGTTTCAGCTAGCCATGCACACACTTTTTTTTTGCAAACCCCTTACTCACGGTATATTTCTCCAGGGGATCTTGTGCTGATGCCACCGCCGGAGCAGTTGCAGCAGCTTCCACCTGCCCCAGCTACCGAGCCCAATCCCAGGGTGAGCTCGGTGACGTTCGCCTCGGATGACATGCTTCGGACGGAAGCCGTCTCTCTGCAGCGCATCATCATCGTTGGGGATCTGTCGTGCATGAAGGATGACTTTATTCCGGCACCGGCGATTCCCAATGCGGACATCAAGTATTTGAGGTAAGCCGGTGAATGTTAATTATTGCGTTGTTAAAGAGCTTGAAAGTTCATTGGATGTTTCTTTTTTAATGGCGATGCTGTGAACGGATGCTGCATGTTGAATAATAATATTATGTCGGAAGAAATGAAGAAATTTTTAATAATAACATGAGGGGGGAGTTAAAAAAAATCCTAAGAATAACTCGCTATTTTTTGTGTGCTAGGAGGAAATTTCGATGTCTTCAATTGATTGTTGCAGGATTGATCAACAGCCAATTGTTTCATTATTCGCCGATTCAAGAAGCTTTACATATTTTTCGCCAAGTAATATCAAATTGTTGATTTCTTTCGGAAAATTAAAAAAAAAAATTCGAATGAAATATCAAATGGCAGACGAACTCATTCTGGCAGATACCAGAGGAGAATAATAAGCAATTGTAAACGGAAATATACCTGTTAGTGTGTGAGCGTTACACGCGAAAAATCTCTATTGTCAATATCAACAACGATGGAACTTATAATAAGGAAGCATCCATAAATTACGTCATGCGTCTACGGTGGGTGGACGTGACCAAATGTGATAAACTGGGGAGGGGGGTTTGTTCAACCGTACCGTCACATCTCAATATTTGATAGTTTATTAATTTGTGAGATCTTATAGCATAAGTTTATTGAAATGAGTCAAATTTTACATTTTAAAACTTGAGAAGTCCAATGAAAATCCGCGAAGTCCGTACATCTTCCTGGAAGTCTATATAATAGGTGCCCATAGATTATTCTAAAAATCTGTATAATTTCCGAGAAGTCCGTAGATCTTCCGAGAAGTCCGAATAACTACTCACTTAGAAATTACTAATTTTACACGTGACGGAATACATCTTTGACATAAAAGATGAGACGTAAACTAACATGTCATGTAATATTAAGTGCTCCTAGAATGGAGAGTTTGTTGCTCGACGAAATGTACGTTTTATTAAGTTATATTTTACGTCTACTATGACTCAAATTTGTGTCAATATTGACGCTCGTATATGTCACTCTCAGAGCACCTAAATTTGTGTTACAGAAATGTCTGTAGAATTTACGAAATGATCGTAGAATATCCGAGACGTCCAGAGAACACATAGCACGTAGTAAGTGAACAAAGTAGTGTTTTTGATGAGTTGTGCTGTGAAAAGTAGAGTAGAGGATAAGTAGAGGAAAGGTTGCCTAGCAACTCGTTCTTGTTTAATTTTGTATTTTTCCCCCGGCACGCTATTGATTCTGTATAGTGAGCTGTGACGGTAAAATTTTATTTTGTGTTCTCCTCCCCTGTATATGTCTGCTGCTAACAGTGTTAGCGTTTAATTTGGTAAAATGGATGTGTGTAATGTCTGTGAGCAGTCTATTGCTATGAGTGGGCTCCCAGTTACATGTGTAGGTCCGTGCAATGGAACGTTCCACTTCGCTTGTGTGGCACTCACTAAGACTGCGGTAAGGCTTATAGCATATAATCGAAGACAACAAATCAAGAAGACTGGCAACTCTTGCATTTTCTCATACGAACGCTTTAGACAAGTACAATCGCATCATCTGCCGCTCAAAGGTAAATGCTTCGAACGAATTTGATAGCAAAGATTACATCCTCAGAATAAGGGTTTGTGTATTGGCTCATTTTTCTATGCGTTGCTTCCACCTTCACTCAAGAGCAGCGCTATTGTATCTGTAGCTTGGATTTTGACAAAGTTGCCAGTATTCTTGATGTGTTGTCTTCGATATAATGCAAATGTTCTGTTCAAGTGTAATAGTTGCCTATCAGATGAGAGTGATAATTCTGGGCCACTACAGGACCGTAAATTCTGTGGGTTGTCAAAGGACCAGAAGCAGTAAAAAAAATGAGTACTAACTTAAAATTTATTCAAATAAATCTTCACCATGCCAAAGGGGCAACCGGAGTCTTTTGTCGAAGGTTCATGAAGGAAAATATAACCATGG
This sequence comes from Ochlerotatus camptorhynchus, assembly GCF_037179485.1. Classification (NCBI taxonomy): domain Eukaryota; kingdom Metazoa; phylum Arthropoda; class Insecta; order Diptera; family Culicidae; genus Ochlerotatus; species Ochlerotatus camptorhynchus. The sequence continues at coordinate 45,034 of NW_027040841.1, forward strand.
CGCTAATACAAGAGCCGTGGGATCATAAACACCAAGTTATTGGAATAGGCACACAGGCAGGTAAGCTTATTTATAATGAAAGCAATCCAAAACCTCGGACAGCAATTTTAATAAAAGGGGAGATCAAATTCGTACCTATCACACAATATATTACCAAAGATTTAGTTGCACTTCGAATGGAAATTCCCACAACCCGGGGGAAAACCGAAGCCTACATAGCTTCGGCTTACTTTCCTGGAGCCCCCGAATTAGCAGCCTTCATTAACTTCTGCAAAATGAACAACAAACACTTCATCATTGGATGTGATGCAAATTCCCATCACATAACTTGGGGAAGCACCGATACTAATAAAAGAGGTGAAGACCTCTTTACTTGATTTACTTAGCGTGAATAACCATATCGAGTCTATCGAAGCGATAGATTCACACCTTGAGAATAACGATCATGCTATTCTTCTTGGCGATCATAATCAATCGGGACTTGTCTGGAACACAGCAAGCAACGATCTCTGTTGCTTGCGCCTCGTTACTCGATGGCTTCAATCTACATGGTCTGTATCAAGTTAACTATATTACTCATCAGAACATGCGAATCTTGGATTTTGCATTGGTGAATGAAGCAACGCTCTCTCGATGCCAGATTGAAGCAGCTGTAGAACCACTCTCTTTTCTTGATGCCGATCATCCCGCTTTTGAAGTAACTATTAGTCTCGCACAGCCTACTGAATTTGAGAGTTTCCCGGACGAACCTGAACTTGACTTTCACCACGCTGATTTTGGAGGATTACTTGAAGCGCTTCGCTAAACTGACTGGCACATCCTTGAATCCGCTGAAGATATTGACATTGCTGTAGAGTACCTCACCAGTGTGTTGAAGAGTTACTTGGTTGATTTTGTTCCACTGCGCAGGCCATCTTCGAAACCACCATGGGGAAATATACATTTACGACGACTCAAACGTCTAAGATTCAAAGCACTCCGAACCTACTGCCAGTCTCGTTGTCCTTTTTCTAAACAACATTTCGCACGTGCTAGTAACAATTATCGCACGTATAACCGTTATCTGTACAAAAGCTACTGCAAACGAACTCAGGAAAATCTACGCAGACATCCACGACATTTTTGGAAATTTGTCGACTCTAAACGGAAGGAGAATGGGTTACTCGTTGAGATGTTTCTTGGCGATGAAGTCGCCACCTCCGCTTTGGAAAAGTGCAATTTGTTTGCCACTCACTTTAGAAGGGCATTTAATGATTCTACGTCGTCTGCACGTCAAATCACAGAAGCTTGTAGAGATACACCTAGTGGGTTCTGTTCTCTGAGAAGCTTTGCGATCACGTTGAATCAGGTGGACTCCGCAATAAACAAATTGAAATACTCTGTGTCCAGTCCAGATGGCATACCGTCATGCACCCTGAAAAATGCGGCGAAGAGTTGATTTTCCCTCTTACGACACTTTTCAACATATCATTACGGAAGCGTAGTTTTCCCACAAGCTGGAAAACATCGGTCATGTTCCCCGTGTTTGAAAAGGAGGATCGACTGAACATCGAGAATTACAGAGGAATAACTTCGTTGTGTGCTTGTTCGAAGGTTTTCGAAATCATAATAAATGATGTACTTTTCGACTCCTGCAAGATTTATATTTCTACGGATCAGCACGGTTTCTACCCTAAATGATCAACATTACCCCATACCTCATACGCAACATTGATGCTGGTGCTCAGATCGACTGATTTGAAATCAGCTTTCGATAGAGTTGACCACGGAATATTACTGAAACGTCTAGGAAGAATTGGTGTCTCTGTGGATCTTGTTAGCTGGTTTGGATCATACCTTACGGATCGTAGCCTCACCGTTAATATCGGATTTGAATCTTCGGAACAATCTTATCTGGCGTGCCACAGGGTAGCAACCTGGGTCCTTTGTTGTTCTCACTCTTCATCAACGAGCTTTCTCTCGTACTACCATCTGGCTACCGTGTGTTTTACGCTGATGACGTCAAAATATACATGATCATTAAAGGTATCGAGGACTGCTATGCTCTACAATTGCTGCTGAATAGTTTTGCTGATTGGTGCACCCGGAACATGCTGACGTTGAGCATCCATAAATGTAACGTTATATCGTTTCATCGCAAGCTCAACCCGATTACGTATGATTATTCAATTAATGGTCAGTCCCTTGAGCGTTGTCTTCAAGTTCGTGATCTTGGTGTCATCCTGGATTCAGTGCTGACCTTCCGATCGCACTACAACGATATTATCTGTAGAGCCAACCGACAGCTGGGATTTATGTTCAAAATATCCTGCGAATTTACCTAAATATAAATTTATAATTTTTTTATGTTTTTGTATACAGTTGATATTTGAAGCCATGTTCACTTTATGTTATGTTCACGGCCACGAATGCTCTCTGGGTTAGTAACTTAACATTTGGAAAAAAATGGGGACTTAATCCTAAAATGATTCATTGGATCTACACGGTTATTGTAAGACCTAGAATAGTATACGCTTCTTTGGTGGCCTAAAACAAAGCAAAGCGTGACCCAGAAAAAAGCTAGAAAAATTTCAACATTTGGCCTGCATGGCCATAACAGGAGCAATGCACAGCACACCATCAAAGGCCATGGAGGCAGCTCTCAATATGCTCCCACTGCATCAATACGTGCAAATGGAAGCTGGAAAGAGTGCACTAAGGCTACGCAGAACAAACGTCTATCTTGAAGGCAATCTCTCAGGGCACCTTAGTATACTGAAAGATTTTCTTATTAATCCATTAGTATTAATGAACGAAGACTGGATGGAAAAAAGGTTAAACCTTGATATACCGTATAAAGTAATTAATACTAACCGTGATATGGGAATTAGGAGGGCCAATAATTCCACCAGGATCAATAATTTTCTACACAGATGGTTCAAAAATGAATGATAGCACTGGAGCTGGGTTCACAGGCCCGGGGCTTTACGTTTCAATACCAATGGGAAGATGGACAACTGTTTTTCTTGCAGAAATTTACGCTATCTTAGAGTGTGCATATATTTGTCGAAAAAGGAATTATCGACACACGTGAATCTGCATATTTTCAGATAGCCAGGCAGCATTGAATGTACTACAATCTTTCACAGGCCAATCAAAACTGGTGTGGGAATGCATAATACTTCTGAAGCAACTGGCAGTCAAAAACCAGGTTTATCTGTACTGGGTACCAGGCCATTGCAGAATCGAAGGAAACAAAAAAGCCGATTTACTCGCTAGACAAGGCTTAAGTGTCCAATTTATAGGACCAGAACCTTTCTGTGGGGTATCTAAATGTATAATACAAATGGAAATGAAAAAAAAATGGGAAGACAATATGATCCGTCAAATTGGGCTGCTACGAATACTTCAAGGCAATCCACATTGTTTATTACTTCAAACAAAGGAATTACGGAAAAAATACTAAATTTAAATAAAAAATCACTAAACATACTTATTGGGCTACTAACGGGACACTGTCCCGTTAGATATTATTTGAAAAAGATAAATCGAAGTCAAACACATATCTGTAGGTTTCGTAACTGTGACCCAGAGACCTCTCAACATTTGCTCTTCGAATGTTCGGCACTATTCGTGCGCAGAAGACAATATTTCAACAAAAGTTATTTGGTTAAAAAAAATCCAAAATGGTGATTGAATTCATTCTAAGAATCATACCAGATTGGGGTACTCCGAATTATCAGGCAACAACGGCAGTTATCTTAAATGGTAACTCGTCGTCCTGAACAGATGCGATACTAAACAGGGGTATACCACAATAGATCAGCTTAATGGTCGCAGTGGTTGAAATACCAAAAAAAAAAAAAAATCAGATCAGATCAGAGTTGTGACGAGCAGAATGATATGATCTCGCGCGTCAAAAGGATAGAGGAAGAAATCAAGAAAGTTTTTCAACTCTCGGACTCGATCACTGGCATGCGCGATCACATTGCTGGTCAGGTGGACATCGCGGTTAAAAGCGGGATGGCGGACATTAGACTAAATGTAAATGGTCTTGGTCTTAATTTGTGAGAAACTGGACAATGTGAAAAGTACATTTTTTTAAATTGATGCGGAAACCAATTAACTGTAATGAATGATCAGCGCAGTTTATCTGGGACGATTCAGTCGGAATCGGACCAAAATACTAGACGCAAAAAACGTAAAATACAAAATAGTGATAATGATGATGGTGATGTTTTTCAAGAAAATTTGAGTTTTGCGGATGTTGTAAAATGACATATTCGTGCTAGTCAAAGTAAAACTATTTGTTACAGTAACAGTAACAGTAATAGTAACAAACCATATAATCGTTAGGTTCGTCTGGTAATTTTGATTAAATCGAAAGAGTCCAAACAATTTAAAACATTTGATAAAAAAAATGCAATTTTGCAGCTTATTCGGAAGATAACTCGAGTTAGTAGTAACTTTTCTCGCTGAATGTCACGGGTTCGTAAGCATTCCTGACTTTGCTCAAAATTATGATAGCATCAGATTGTGGGGTTGCTAGTGTATAGGATGCTTTGTTGATTGTTCATTAACTCTTGATCGCTTGTAATACTTATGGACAAAGTGGACAAAAAGGTGAACTAAGAGGAGGACACCTAAGCTTTTTCACATTTATATCGCTGTAAAGCAACTGTAAACTCTAGAGGGAATTTATATATCTGTAACTGTAACCAGTTCGCTTCTTTGCTAACCTGGTTAGAATGTTTACATTTAATTATCTTAAAGATAAATCGTCCAGCTCAAACCTGTGTAGGGGTAAGAGGTGGGACCATCATCATCATCATCAACTTCTAACAAGTCTATAGAGTTTCCGATAAGTCCAAAGAATATCTCAGACTTCTTTAGAACTTCTAACAAGTCTGTATAGCTTCCGATAAGTCCAAAGAATATCCAAAAAGTCCGTAAATAGCACACCGTAGAACTTCCAGGAAGTCTATAGAAGTTACAAGAAGTCTGCAAAGCTTTCAAACAGAGAGTAGATCTTCCGAGCAAGGACCGTAAATCTTATTAGAAGTCCAAACAATAGCCGAGAAGCCCTTTGAACTTCTGAGAAGTTCGCTGAAATTCCGAGAAGCCCATAGATCTTTTCCGCGAAGTCCGTGTAACATCCAAGAAGTTTATAGAACTTCAGTCGTTTTGTGTGGTTCAATTCACGATTATTTTTACATCGTTCATTGAAGAAGAGGGGAGGATTCGAGAAGGGAGAGGGGTTAATTTCGGTAATTTTTCGCATGACGATGTTAATGGATGCTCCCTAAGGTTAATTAACGAATTCTTTTCATAGCCATTTCCGTACTATCCCAAGTAACATTTTAAGTTTTATGAAGTAATACAAAACTACTACAAACATACATTGATTAAACCCTGGTCAAGGCTACTTTGCCATTGATGCATCCACCAAAACCTCATTAAGACTATTTAGCCCATCCTGGAGAAGGTTCCGAAGAGTATATTTTCGAAGCTCTTCAAGATTGATTTACTGCAAAAAGGTTGTATGACGAACGTATTGAGAACCATTTGAAACCTGTATTTAAGCTACAATAAAAGCTATTTGGCAACAATAAAAACCCCTTTAAAGCCATTTTTGCTAGCCGCTTGCTGAATCTACTAGGAAATCATCAATCAAGAAAGGAAAGGATTCATTAATACCATCCGATTTTAACAAAATAATTGAAATATAATCTGGTTATATAACAATCCTATTCAATTTCCAAAATTATTAAAATTGCTCTCTTAAAGTTGTGTAGTTGTAGGTGCCATATTAAATCTTATGTGAAATGTACTTGAAAACATCGAACAAAATAAGTCTGCCCTCGGAAAACGTCGATTATGCTTATTAATTTTAATTGAGAAAAAAATCTAATTATTCTTCAGATTGATCATTAAGCTCAACCAATATATTTTTATGATTATCGTATTTCCAATATCTGCTCATTGCTAAATTGACCAAAATAAAGTTATATCGAAGGAAAGGCACATTGAAAACGAAGATTGTAAAAATCAAACAAAATAATTGTAATATGGTGGTGGCATAAAAGTTCGTTTTCACGGGCCATTTGTAAAAAAATTGTTTTGCTTTAATGAAATCCCTAACAGATTCATAAGGTTCTAAAATGACTTTATGTAGAAAACTTCCAGACTGAATTGTATTTACCTAAAGGCATTTTGCTTGATCCTAACTCCCGAAGAAGTTACTAAGGAAGTGTGCGGAACTGTTTTGCAACATTTCGCAACATTTCTCATATATAACAGCTGGAAGCTCAATCGTTCCCGTAAAAGATCCCCTTCTTCCGGATGGTTCCCGAAGTGCACCATCAAACGATGCAGTTTAAATTAAGTACGCTTGGATGAAATGTTGATCTTTTCACTGAATAAAATCACTGCTATGAATCGAAAACCAGTCAATCTCCACTTACTGACAGTTTCAGTGGTTTGCTGTAGATAAAAATGCAAATTATTTCGTTCGTCTGATCTGGAGAAGGCTGGTCTGTTTTTAGACTGTTTCATAAAGGAGACGGAACATTCGCTGCAATAAAATTATAGCTCAAAAATAATACACCATGTATTATTTTTGAGCTATACGCGAATAGCATAACAGTTTGTGTGATTTCACTGCCTGCTAGCTGATATTTAGGTGTATGTGTCGTGAGCATTTGGACGAAGAAAGAAACTGAATATGTTATTCGCGTAAGTACATGGTGTATTATTTTTGAGCAATAATTTTATTGCAGCGAATGTTCAATATATTAAGTTTTCTATAAAAACAAGAAAATATGCAACAGCGTAAAGTTGTCATACTCAAATAGGAGGAGGGGAGGGTGAAGTTGAATCTGCATAGCTTTTTGGTACTTGGGCTTCAAGAAGGCTAGATGATGTTGTGTTCCCATTGCCACATTCTCCCATATAAACAAAAAAATAAAGCAAAATAAAGTTAAAATAAGCTATAATTTTGCAATGCATTATTGTAGAGACTAACGGTCTTCTACAAATACATGTGTTTTTACTGTTTTAAGATTATTTAGAACGTTATATACTTCAAATACTAAAGATTAAAAAATTATGTATAAAAAACCTAAAAAAGAAAGTGAAAAATATATGAAAAACCATAAATAATAAGGTTATTGTACTCAAATTTGGGAAGGGAGCGACAAATGAAACCTTCCCAACTTTATAGTACTTGAGCTAAGCTTCAAGAAAAAAAGTTGGTTTTGTGTCCTCACTTGCCCCAATGGAAAAATAAAGATAAAAGTTGTTATAACTTTACAAGCAGTAATTGTAATGATTCATGATTTTCAGCAAAAACGTGTGTTTTGATTGTTTAAATAATTGTCTAGAACATTGTATACTTGAAAAATGAAATTTAAAGAAGTTAAGTATGAAAAACTAAATTTAAGGGAACTTCCATAGAAAAAGCTCCATAACTCTGAAAATACAGGATTTAGAATTTTGACGTATTGAGTGAAAGTGCTTGTTTTTACATTGTCTACAACTTTGCTAAAGACGTCGTTCCCCTATATCCTCAAAGAAAAAAGTTAGTGTTTTCATTTTTTGCATAGTAAGACATGACTAATTTTTGACAGTTTTATATTATGTAAGATATTTATACAAACATTTTTTCCGAAGACACTATATGGCTAAAATGTAAAGGCTAGGCTCTAGGAATAAAGTTCCACTTTTTGCCGTTTTGGACCACAGTGCAGCGGTCCAATGCAAGAAAATTAGAGACCGAAAAATGTGGATTGTATAAGTGAGAGAAGTTATGAAGAGCTTTGAGAGTGTTGGTTTATTTCCTTTTAATTCCGTTATAATTGCTTATCTTTTGACAAATACGCGTATTTCGTCTACTACTTGCAGACTTCAGTGGTGGTTGAGATTGAGAGAAATTAATTATGACGAAAACTACAAGGGACAGCCCTATGGGGTTGTACGCAATGGTGACTTAGGACTACGTGGTCTTATATAATAAATGTTATTTGTTAACTGTAGCAGGAGCTTGTGTTTTGTGTAGGAATAGGAATTTGCGGGGTTCTCTCTCTTTATATTCTTTAGTATGACTAATGACTATGGTTGCCCTGAAAACAACCTTTTGCACCTGGACATGGCTTCAAATTATTCGGAATCAACTAGTGTTGGTGGATCGTGTGTGGACTTAATTTTTTGTTCGCAACGTTCGCCTTGACAGTAAAAAGTATAACTCATACACTTTAAATACACTCAGGGCATTAATCATCGTTGCCAATCTGCACCTGGCTTAAGAGTTAATTTGAATTTCTATCTTCTCAATGTAATTCTTCAATGTAATACGTGTAAATATTTACATAATTGACAAATCTCAGGTATTAATGACGTTTAGATCTTTGAAAACAATGCGAATGAAGAAAAGAGACCTACTGCGTCAGAATCTGTCATGATAACCTGAGTTTTGTCAAAAAACGTAAATATTTATGCTGTATGCAGCAAGAATAGGCACCATAAATACTTCCTTTCACGGGTTTACCCAGTGATTGGAAAGGCAGCGAACTTCGCAACGAGAAATGGGCACTCATAGAGTCGGCCCAGTTGCTGCAGGATTAGAAGCTTGGTTGCTACCATTTTGCTGGTTCCAGGAATTACATTCATGCCAAGTTTAGTAGAACTCCTAAACTATCTCTTTTGAAATTAGTTATTTGCCCTGCAAAGGGCCGTTTCAGATAGGAAAAATGAACGAAGCTTAACCTCCGAAACAATACAGGGTGCGTCCCTGACGTTCAGAGCGTACACTACGTACATTGCGGTAACGGTCTTGGCGCCTTCAGAGTAGGTAACGGCGTCACGAATGACGTTTTCCATCAACATCTTCAGCACACCTCGGGCTTCCTCGTAGATCAGACCGGAGATACGCATTATCACGACCAGCCTGACGACGGTCTGGGAAATACCTTGTATGTTATCATGCAACACCTTACGATGACGCTTGGCTCCTCCTTCGCCGAGTCCTTTGTCTCCCTTGCCCCGTCCAGGTAATGTTAATGTTGTTTAAGCTGCCTTCGGGTACGGTTGACAGGAAATGGATGCGAAAGACTTTCCATATAACTCTAGAGAGCGAGCTCAATACATACTGACCTGCTTGGCGGTCTAACTAAGAATGATGCTTATTTTGTTAGTTTAGTTAGTTTAAATGATCTTTATTTTAGTTTAACTTGGACGATTACCATATAAATTTTTACTAAGTGATTTAATTGCTTTCTTCATCTTTAGGTATGGGCAAAATTTAAAATTTGTTTTACAGGATTAGTCCTAGACTTAGTACACGGTCGACCACCTTGGTGGGATTGGTTTGTTTTGTTTTTAGAATTTGAAGAGAAACTACTTAATACTACTATTTACAGCTTAAAACTAACCTACTCTACTATATACACTTAACCTACTATGTACAAATTGCTTATTAAAGCATGTTCAGAAAGATTGCATTTTTGAATAAATTTAGTTGTCATATCATCAATTTTGGAATCTACTTTGGGAATTTCTGCCTCTTGATGGAGGTCTGCTATTCTTGTGTCGAATGGACGATCTAGGATCATCCTCAACACTCTATTCTGTGCAACCTGGATTTTGTTCCTGTGGGTCTGAGCGCACGATTCCCACACCGGGGCGGCATAGAAGATCGCGGGGGCTATGATCTGTTTGTAAACAGCCAGTTTGTTTTGCCTTGAGAGGCGGGATCTGCGGCAAATGAGCGGATACAAACACCTAACCAAGGCGGAGCACTTAACTAGGGTTTTCTCTATGTGCGAGCGGAACAGGAGCTTCTCATCGAACAACATCCCGAGATAAGTAACATCAGTGGACCACTCGACCCTTGTACCATCCATTATTACGGTACAGGAGGGAGACGGTTTAAGTTTTAATGATTGTCTGTGAAGGAACATGATCGCTTGGGTTTTCGAGGCGTTGATTTTGATTTTCCACGTGGTGGCATAATCAGTAAAGGTGTCAAGGCATCGTTGGAGCTTGTTCGTAATTTCACGAGGCATCCTACCCTTGCTGTAAAGCAGTGGTCCCAGCAGACTCCCTTGCGGAACACCTGCTGGGATCGGAAATTGTCCCGAAAGGGAACTATTCAACGACACCCTGAACGACCTTTGCTGGAGATAGTTACGGGTGATTTTCACAAGGTATGGTGGAAAGTTGGAGTTACAAAGCTTGTATATAAGTCCGTCGTGCCAGACATTGTCAAACGCCTTTTCGACGTCTAACAAGGCCATGGCTGTGGACTTGGATACAGCTTTGTTACTCCGGATGTTATTCATCACCCGCACTAGCTGATGATTGGTGGAATGCCCCTTACGGAACCCGAACTGTTCCGGAACAAGAATGTCATGTTCCTCCACAAACTTGTTTAGTCGGCTGAGGATCAATTTTTCGAACAGCTTGCTCAGCGCTGAGAGCAGGCTAATCGGTCTGTAGCTTGACGGTAGTGAAGGGTCTTTCCCAGGTTTGCGGATCGGGATGATTTTTGCCACCTTCCAGATGCTTGGAAAGTAGTGCAGCTCCAAGCATCTGTTGAAGGTGGCAGCTAGCAGCGAGTGCACCCTCGGGCTGAGATTTTTCAACGCTAGGTTGAATATTCCGTCAAACCCGGGAGCCTTCATGTTCTTACTGTATTTCAGCGCTGAGCAAATTTGTTCCTCTGTAATCCGTTCTTCTGGAGGGACGGCACAAGGGGAGGCATCTAACGTCAGGACGCACTGCGCAACCTGGTTCTCGAGTGGACTTGGGATTTTAGAGCCAAGCAAATGCGACTGGGCAATGTGCTCCCCAATCGCATTGGCCTTCTCTTCGTTGGTGATAAGCCGTTCGTCATTGACTCTAAGTGGTGGAATGGGCTTGGGGTGAGACTTCAGCACCTTGGCAACCTTCCAGAATGGTCTGGAACGGTCGTCCAGGTTCTGAACGAGCCGCCCGAAACTCTCGTTCCGGATTGAGACCATTCTGGAAGCGATCTGCCGATTCAGATCGACCATTTCGTATTTACGCTGCAGATCCCCAGTCCGCTGAAACTGGCGTCTACGAACATTTCTGAGCCGAATCAAGAGTTTGGTGTGGGAATCAATTGCTTGAAACTTACCCCTCACAGGAACTCGTCGAACGCACTCTTCGTCAGCCACGGATATGGCTTGATGGAGACCCTCCAGGGCCCGGTCGATGTCCTCCACTGTGTCGAGCGGTGGGTTGTCGTCGATGTGGCGGTCGACCACGCGTCGAAACTGGACCCAGTTGACTCGATGGTAGTCCTTCCGCTGGCACGGTGCAGGGGCCACGTTGTAGCCCAGCTCGGTCAGCACCGGTTGGTGGTCCGAACTCAGGTCGTTGACGGCAACCGGCTTGGCTAATCTGGTGTTTGCCAAGAACAGGTCCAGCGTCGATGGGTTGCCCGTCGGTGCTGGTAGTTCCGCCAGGCCTCGTGCCGGGCGTTCAGGTCCCCTCCGATTACGAAGCGGGCATTGGTGCGGGTTATGATGGCAAGGTCGTTCTTGAACTGCTGTGCTGTACCATTGCTAACGGTACATTGCCGGGGACAGTAGGCGGCGATGAACCGGATGTTTCCGGTCGATGTTTCCACCTCTACGCCGACGGCCTCGATGATGGAAGTGCGGTAGTGGGGTAGGGTGCAGTACTTGATGCCTTTCTTGATGATGACCGCGACACCGCCCCCCCTGGAGCTGGTGCGATCAAGCCGGACAATGCTGTGGTCGGGCAGCCAGAAGCTGTCACCGGTCTTGAGGTGGGTCTCGGTGAGGAGGCCCACGTCGATGTCGTGCTTGCGGAGGAAGTCTGCAAGCTCAATGTTTTTCGCCCCTACGGAGCGAGCGTTCCAGTTGGCGATCTTTATGGGTTCACGGTCCATAATTAGCGACGAAGGAGATGATAGCTTGGAGCTGTTGTGTTCTTGTTGCGCAGGTGCGCTTGATGATGATGGCCTGGGCCAACAGTGTGACGATCTCATCCGTTGACAGCGGAGAATCGTCTGTAGCTTCACCGGTTGTACCGGCCAATCCCGGAGCAGGGGGATCCGTCGATGGGCCGGAGGCTTGACTAGGTACTGCAGCGGCAGCCGACTGGGCAGCAGCCAACTGTTGGTTGAGCGGGAGCGGCGCCAACACTGGAATTGGCCGTGGTTGGACCGGTGATAACGGAGGAAAGTTCTGCGCGTTGTTTTCCGGGACCTTCTTGCGACCGGGCTGGTTGTTGGACGAGGCCTTCGTCCGGATCTCGGCGTATTCGGCCCGCTTCGGACAGGCCTTACTCGTGGCCTTGTGGGCAGCACCGCAGTTGGCGCATGTGGGAGCGGCTTCCTCGATGCTGTCGCAGTCGTCGATCTTGTGGTTTTTGCCGCATTTGATGCAGCGGCTGGCCATGCGGCAGTTCCTGGTGCCGTGCCCGAACAATAGGCAGTTCGAGCACTGAGTGACGCCACGGTGGGTTGGCTTATACCGCTCCCACTTCACTACGATGTGGAACAGTGTGCGTGTCGTATGGAGATCCTTCACGGTTGTGGAGTTCTTCTGCAGATGGACCAAGTAGAGCTGGTCACGATACTTGATGGCCTTGCTGCGGGTCATCTTGTGGATTTCGACCGGCTTGAGGCCGTTCGCCTTAATCTCGTCCATTAAGGTGGTGGTGTCCATGTCGTGGAGCCCGCGCAGCACCACTTTCAGCGGCTTGGTGGCCTCGACGTCGTGGGAGAAGTACTCCAGCTTCATCCTGTCCAAGAGGGCCTGGACTGCGTTGTAGTGATTTTCGGCCGAGACCATCAGTTTGTAGCCTTCCGTGCACCGTTGAATGGTGCAGCGAAGGCCCTGCTTAATGTAGAAATCCAGCTGCTCCCATAGCCCGGGAGGGAAGCCCTTCACATAGAAGGGTGGCAACTTAACTTTTTTAGGCACCGTCTCAGGGTCCGACTGCGGCTGGGCTCCGTTCTGCAGGGCGGAGAACGGATTGTTGCTCAGCAGCTTTTTTGCTGCCGATGCGGTGGCGCTGATGTCTTCAGGTCTGGGTCGTTTAGTTCCGGGAGGCCCCGGCTGCGGGTCCGCAACGCCTGTCGGGACGGGCAATGGGGTTTTCTTCTGCTTCTTCTGAGCTGGCTCGGTGGTCGCGCCGTCTCCTGGGAGAGTCTGTTTTCCCGGTAAGCCGGCACTCGCGTTACCGCGCGATTTCTTACCCATGGCTGGGTCAGCGAGAGCGTCACTATACAACGCGGAGCTAATTCGACTTGCGAACGAACGAACGAAACTAGAGAGAATTCAAATCGACTGAACTGCTCAACAGTCTGGCAGCGAATGATGATGATGCTTATTTTGACCATGAATACCTCTTTTATACCTACTCAAAGGCTAAATTATTCTTGCAAGTTGTTGCATTTTTGTTCTTTCATCGTTTATGATTGGTTGAACATAACAAAAGTATGTTATTAAATAGAAGAGAAAACGGTTGAATTTTTATTCAACGTGTTCGATTCATCGTGTCTGCACCGTAACTAAGCACAATGGCTCGTACCAAGCAGACCGCTCGTAAGTCCACCGGAGGAAAGGCTCCTCCTGAAATCGCCCAGGACTTTCAAGACCGATCTGCGGTTCCAGAACTCGGCCGTTGCAGGAATCCAGTAAGGCCATCTGGTCGGTCTGTTCGAAGATACCAACCTGTGCGCCATCCACGTCAAGCGTGTTACAATTATGCCAAAGGACATTCAGCTGGCTCGTCGTATTCGTGGTGAACGCTCTTAATTTCTCCGTCGAAATCTAACAAAACTGGCCCTTATCAGAGTCAATAAAAGATTCCACAAGAGAGTTGGGAAGGACATTTCTGCTGCTTTCACTGCTGCTGATCTTAAAATTGCAACCAGCAAGTGCCGTAGAACCAAAAGCGATGCGATTCTAGTTTTCATTGCTGTGACAACGACTGTAAGGGGCTTAGAAGCAGAAGGGTGAAAAGCAATTCTCTATTGATTTCCTCTTTTGTGATGGCTTCACTAACCTATTTCGCACTATTGTGCCGTCACAATGTTTGCCGTCGAGTTAACGTTATCCGATCTTCTTAGTTGCTCCTCCGTGAATGATCAGAACTAATCAACTTGCACAGTGCGGTTGTAACTAGAGACCGAGAATTGCTCAACATCTCCACGGCTGTCTCGGGAAGGATAATTGTGTTAGTGAGGTAGTCTAGTCTAGTCTAGTCTACACATACACAGCCAGTACTTGAAAGAATCCTGGAAAATGATACATCTATCATTTTTCTTGTCATTATTAATGCCTGCTGCACATCAAGGATGTGAAACAAACAATAAAGCGGCCAGGCCTACTGTGTAGCGTTAAGTTAATTTTTGTGGAAGTGAATGTTTACCATGTCTACTTAATAAGTATAGACAGTGGTTAACATTTAATCCACAGGTAATCAAAGAGCGGGGACATACCGTACCAACCGCTCCGTATGCAGGATTTGAAAATAGGCTATATAAATCGTTGGGAGTGACAGAGCTAAGAAAGTTAATGTACACTCCTTGGTTGTCCGATCTCCTGGGATGGAACACAGGTATTTACCCCTTGTGTTCGAGCGTACAGTCCTCCCTCCGTACAAGCGTGGACGGCACCGCCAACCCACTGCCATCCCTCAATCGATCCAGCCGACCTCAGTCGAAGGACAACAGAGAGCGGTGTGCGGACGTAACCTATACGGAGGGAATGCTGTATTCGCCTAGGTTATAGCGCCCTTGCTCGCTACCATTTTCTTCTAGCGGTTGGGACCTGAGCACTAACTCTTGTCCTAGCCCTATATGGCATATGGTTATAGCGCCATTACTCGCTTTCTGAAAAGAGAAGAAGGGAAGGGAAGGAGAGGAAAAGGACTTGGGAAAAGGAAATGCGGAATTCCTTTCCTCATTAGTATTTGTATCGTCAACTTTTATGAAAACTATATAAATCATTCTTCCTTGGTCAGAGGTATTATTACGACATTTGAATAAGATTGTCTTATCATTTCCCTAATAAAAATAACCATAAAAGAGAGCTTA
Organism: Ochlerotatus camptorhynchus; assembly: GCF_037179485.1. NCBI lineage: Eukaryota > Metazoa > Arthropoda > Insecta > Diptera > Culicidae > Ochlerotatus > Ochlerotatus camptorhynchus. The sequence goes on from NW_027040841.1 coordinate 60,107, forward strand.
ACGACGTGTTCGGGGTATCATCCAAACCCTATGTGGGATGGTTTACCTATCCGAGATACAGTTCGTTTATGGTATTTGTTTATTAGGGTTGTTATTCAAAATTTAATGTTATAATGATCAACATAGCTTTGGATTATCCAATATAAATCGGTAACACTGTCCTACAACCGATGTAGGAAGCACCAAAGAATATATATAGACAAATCTCAAAAACACAGTTTTAACTGATAGTACTTTATAAACATCAAACTGTCCAATATTGGATCCTGCCAATTATTAGCACCAAAATAAATTGCAACGGACTCACCAAATTGATCCATGGACGATGTCTTGTTACAGTGATCTCCATACTCAAGGGTTGGTTGACTGGGCTCGAAAATAGGTTTTCCTATTCTTAGTATCGGACAAGCGAACCAAAAATCCTGTATGGCCAATCAGTTGATTAGTCAGATGATGAAAGCACAATTGTGGCTGAATGGATTCAGGCTGCTAATCGGAGAATCTGACCCACTTGTAAGGAACACAAAGAGCAACAAAGAACAACCAATGGTGCTAGGTTCCGAGATGATCAGTGGTTTAAGAACTCTGGGGTGGCAAATAGTTGAAGGAACACTAATTACAACTTCACAAAAGTCTAGAAAAAACGGAGCAAAAATTGACGGCTGAAAATTTTCTAAGTCTCTCTTCGAGCACAGCTCACTACGATCCTGACAGACTTTCGCGTGATATTGACCGGATAATTGTGTTAGTGAGGTAGGTTATTTTTTGATCAAGATTCATGTGGTATGTGATGCGTTCGGTTAAAGCAGAATTTGTTTTTATTTAAATCTAGTGGGGATAGGATAAGGCAAAGTGAAAAATTGCAAGGATGGGGACAGACCTGGGATTGAACCCCGACCTTCTGCTCAGTAAACAGAAACGGTAACCACTGAGCTAACGAGCCTCGTTATAATGCTACATCAACATGTTTCGTCTAGGAATAATTCTCTGATGACTGTGTTGGGAAAGCAGCATAGGCATGTACAATGCTGGACATTTACCACTTTTTCAATAGTTTCTTGTTGAAAATCAACAGTCGGAAGCATTGCTATCGATGCGTAGAAATATTGCTGATCGATTGGTGATATATTTTTTTGAAATTGGACCAGGGGCAGCTGAGTTATTAACGTTCAAAATCTTTCACAATTTTGTTACATGTTCCATTTTCGGTTTTCATAAAGTGTACTCCCATATAAAAATCACAGACTTAGTCCTACGTCAAAAAAGTAGAAGGGTCTGTGCCTAGGGGCACGAACGGAATCTTGACGTAGGACCGCTAGTGGACGGAATAAATGTGAAGAGCATTAAGATCTTTTAATTCATCAATTATCTATTATCTCAACTCTTTCCGTTTTTGAATTGTAGGCGTGCCAAATTTGTAGTAATTTTTTTTTTCAAAGAGTAAGTTTATGAAGAGAATCAATCAAAATCACTTGCACCGCTGCTTCCAAGTTTGGTTACAAGATTACAACTCTGGAAAGCATTTTGTGTGGTCGTTGGGGGCTTGTGGTTCTGAATATGAACAAACAAGCACAGATAAATTCTATTTCAACTCTTTACTGATGTAAGCTTGATGGCCCTGAAAAGGGCCATTTTATTGAAGAGGACATCCATGGCCACTTATGCTTGGCGTGTTTAGTGTAGGTGACAGCATCACGGACCTCATTTTCCAGGAACACCTTCAGCACACCTCGTAGATCAGACCGGAGATACGTTTGACACCACCACGGCGAGCCAGACGACCCATGGCGGTTATCTCGAAGAACTTTGCGATAACGCTTGGGGCCTCCTTTACCAGACATTTTCCTCGTTTGCCACGACCAGTCAATTGTTGCTTGTTAGGTGTGAAGGAGTGGACTAGCCACCACCTTCCTACTGCTGCTATTGCTGCTCACCACACTGCCGAAGCGAAAATAAGCCAATGCCATACAGCAGGGCTCTTTTATATCTTTTCAGGTTAAAGCAGAATGATGTGCAACCAAGTGGTATAAAAGCTACAAAGACTCCTCCCATTATGAGTAGTTTGCTATCAAGTAGCGACACTGGTTTTTTTCCGTTTGCATACACGGCGAATGAGAACGACCCAAATTTGAGTTTAGTTCACTCATAATCGCCAAAAGTGCAGGAACTCAGCGATGAGTAAATTTGTCCCATGGTTTGCTGTGGAAAACCTAAAAAAATCTGCCAGAAAATGAGGAAATTGACGAAAATTTTATTCAGTCTCGGAGTAGTACCAATAGATAGAGTGAATCCAATCTTTTCTTTTCTCAAATTCTGAAATTTTTCCCTGGAAAATCCTGGAAAAACATGGGAAAACATGAGGCAAATTTACTCATCGCTGTGTTCCTGCACTCTATTTCTTATTTCTGAGAAAACTAGACTCAAATTTGGGTCGATCTCATTCGCCGTGATATACCCTTGAAAGATATCGGCGCCGGTGGTTAGCGTGATTACCTCTCACCCCAGCAGGCCTGGGTCCTATCTCAGTCGGCGCCACCGGCATGTTCTAAGGCATAACATCTCTGATCACGCCTTCCTTCGGGAAGTAAAGCCGTTGGTCCCCGGTTGAGTTGATGGGTCGATTGGTAGGGTCCAGGTGTGGGAGCTGCCTCCCTGGCGTCGGTAGCGTTGGAGCTCATTATGGAAAACAAATCTCGCGTCAATAGGTCAATACGTCCTATCTACACTGATCGATTCTCTTCATCGACACTCTCTTTCGTAAATAACTCGGCTTCACAAATGTTTAGTGCCGTCTTCGTCGAATTAGATGCTAGATTGTTGGATCTTCCATCGAAAATATCCGGCCGTGGCGATTCAAAGTTGATCAAGGTTGATCAAAATAATTTGTACTCCTGCTTCCAGTTTGATTACATGAGCATTTTGTGTGATCGTTGGTTCTGAATATGGACAACTTGGATGAATTATATTCCAACTCTTTATTGTTATAAGCTTGGTGGCCCTGAAAAGAGCCGTTTTGTTGCCAAAGTTGGTGATGATTTAACCTCCAAAAACCAAACAGAATGCGTCTCTGTCACTTTAAAACGTAGATGACATCCATGGCCGCTTACGCTTGGTGTGTTTAGTGTAGGTGACAGCATCACGGATCTCATTTTTCAGGAACACCTTTAGCACACCTCGTAAATCAGACCAAAGATACGTCAGACACCGCCACGGCGAGCCAGACGACGGATGGTGGTTATCTTGAAGAATTTGCGTTTGGTTCTGAATATGGCGATGAGTGTGCAAAATATTACGCAATTCCATCCTCCCTATCCGCACTCACCCGAGGATCGGCGGCGAATGCCACTTTGACTTGTCTACTTACTACTCTCTGACGACTGTGCTGGGGAAGCAGCCTATGTAAGTAGGTAATTGGTGGATTTGTTAGTTAATTCGACGCTTCTGGACAATGCTGGACATTTACCAGTTTTTCAATAGTTTCTTGTTGAAAATCAACATTCGAAAGCATTGTTATCGATGCTTGGCCATATTTCTGATCGATTGGTGATAAAATTATCGAAATTGGACCAGGGGCAGCTGAGTTATTAACGTTCAAAATCTTTCTTAATTTGTTACATGTTCCATTTTCGGTTTTCACAAAGTATACCCTCATATAGAAATCAAAGACGTAGTCCTACGTCAAAATGTTTGGTGACTGGACTCGAACCACGAGCTACGTGGTATAGTCAAAAGTAGAGAGGGTCTAGTATAAGAGAGCAGCGAAATAAGCCAACACACTCAAAGCTTTTCATAAAGGGATTCCGTTAAGAGGTTCGACAAATTTAAAAGCTTGAGAGAAATTAATTATGACGAAACAATGGTTGACTGGACTCCAACCACGAGCTACGTGGTAAAGTCGAAAGTAGAGGAGGTCTAGTATAAGAGAGGAGCGAATTAAGAACAAACTGGCTTAGCAACCTATGCCTAGGCGCTTTCTAGCAACACTGCCAATGTAATTAAGATAGGCGCTGCTCGATTGGCTCTGGATTTGACAGTTCGTTTGGCTCAAAATCAGCCAGTCTGCTCCTCTCTTATACTAGACCCTCTCTTGTGGAAAGCGTATAGACAGAACACGAAAAAAAGATAAAAAATCTTTGCATTGTCTGCATGGTCAAATTATATCATTCTCTGCAGAAGATGATACGAAATGCAACTAACATTGAATGTTATAAATTGTTAATTTGTGTGTATGAAGTATCATGGAATTCGGAGAGGTGAAATCAAAAGATTTCTTTATTTTTTCGCTATTTGACCAGCTCAATAGCTAACATTTGGCTCAACTTGTTGCAGCACTAGGGACCATTTCTGGAAATCTCCCCAAACTCTGTGCATTGTTGATTGCCACTCAACCCATATTCATTCCCAACCAACCCAATAAACAATGGCTATCAGTTCTATTTTCTTCATCCAGTTTAATTTCCATTTCATCCGCAGAAACGACGTGTACGGTCTGGAGAACTCCTTCCTGGAAGCCGAATACCACTGCCGGTTGCGGTACGAGCTACGCTATCCTAATGTAAACGGAAATAACTCGAACCTAATCTGCCGCAAATCCCGCTGGATCGGTAAGCGGCCTTCCTGTGTGCGGATTAAAAAGCCTTCATTGTCGCTGTCATCATCATCATCGTCGTCGTCGTCGTCGTCAATGGCGTCGTTTTCGCTAAACGAGGTAACCACAGCGGACGGCAATTCTGCGATATTTCCGGGAAACCAAGACAATGACAAAAACTTGTGTGGAAAGAAGCATAATTGCCAGCAAGCGTGCTACATGCTGCATAACGCCACGCGGGTTTGCTCCTGCTTCAAGGGATTCAAAATGGTGGACGGACGCTGTGTCGGTAAGTAATGGCTTCCTTATTTTCTGAACCTCGCTTCCAAGGTGTAAATTTTCCATAAAATTTCAAATTTTCCATAGAAAGCTCATTTACCGGTCGAAGCGTAGGAATGCAAAAATCACCGTCACCCGCTCTTCTAGTCAATAGGAGTGAAAAATAAAAATTTATTACCTCGTTTTCCGAACCAATTTATCAACCGAACGCTGTCACACCGTAGTGCGGTGGAGAGGTACAAATTGCCATCATGCCACCGACCGCCGTCGTCCGTTCGATGTGGCATTAAAAAAATATTCCCTTCCGGTGAGTCGGATCTAATAAATTACAATTTTGCTGCCATCATTCTTTCAACCCCCACCCTCTCAATGAGGGGGCCAAAGTCGTTGTGTGAAATAATTTATGGTAAAGAATCAAATTTTTAATTCACAATATATCATCCTCGCCGGCGCTGGGGATTGGTCAGACAGTCCTAAAATGGTAGTCCTAAAAAAAAAGGAACAAGAGCTGTCGGCATGTAAAAAATCAATTAAGAAGATGGCTTCTTTCATGCCATTTCAGGGGGAAGAATGATGATTTATAAGCCATCTGTGGCGTCTGAGCCGAGAACCGGTGGAAGAATAGACCTCGGAAGATTTAGAGCTCTTTTCATCGGTGGCCATTAATTTATGGGGGTGTGTGGATTGCGGTGGCGCTGGAGACGGTCGGCGGAAGACGAAAATTGGTATGCTTTCGCTTTTTATGGTGGGAATATTGATGGTCATTACGAGGGTATTCTTTACGAGCGCTAGCGTTAAGCCTTTCTGTTTGAGTGAAGGAGTGCGATTGCGATAAGGGGGGTGATTACGCGTAAATACCGATCGTAATTTGTTCCGCGGCTGGGTGCCGATGAAGTTTGGTCGTAAATTTTCCTGCAATTGCTTGGCATGGCTCATTAATGTTGGAAGTATTTAGAGGAGCTTGAAACTTTTGGAAACATTTTTTCGCAGCTGCTAAATAGACACTAAGTTGTCTAATTTGATTATTTTTAGGCGTAGAAATGTTGTATATTACACTACTACAGGAATTTTAAGTTCGTGCTCCGCTAAACCTCGTAATAGTGCTTGATATTTGGTGAAGTGATGTGAAGATTTGTGTTAAACAAAGAATAGAAAACTACCTGCAATAACCCTTAGGGTGGTAGACAGTATTACTCAGGAATTTAAATTAAATCTTTCATCTTCAATGTAGACTCAGTTACCAATTCACCTTAATGACAACCCTAGTACCGACCAATCACGGTCTCACGTCAACGTTCCGTTCGTGCCCCTAGATACAGACGCTTCTACTTTTTGTTTCAAAGAAAGTTCAATTCCTGTTGTAAATCAGTTATTATCGCAAATAACCGTGCTAATTATACAAAAGAACTAATAATTGATAGGATCAATATTGATGATCCTCAAACCGGTATTAATCTATGGTACTTTTGATTGTTAATTTAGATGATAGACCTCGTTTAACAGATGAGAAGATAGTTTTTTAAAGGCGAAAATCTCTGGTCTCCTATTACTTCAGAAGAGAGGTAAAGCCGTTGGTCCTAGCCTTATGACGTCTGTGAGTGGCATTAACATGTAAGGAGACCTAGACCTAGACGTAACCTAGACTTTCTTAGAGTTTTTGAAATTTCATTTGAAAATTTTGATCGATTGTATTCACTGTCTAATGAAGGTCACAAAATTGATTTACAGGCATCTGCATCCCAATCGTGCTCCATACAAACCAACTCATTTCTTTCACAAGTGATCTGTTCGAAATTTTCATGTACAAACCCACTTACGCTGCAAACTATCACCCGCCTAGATGACACCATTGGATTTCCCTCAGTGTCTCAGCTTCTCTGCTATTCTCCTAATGAAACTTCGTTTCTATTTTACTTCCAATTTTTTCATTCCCCTCGTTAGAGAATCATGTTTCTAGCAGTGACAATGCTTTTCCCTTAAACATATTTCGTCGTTTTTGCGAACCCTATCGCACCCCGCTGACCACATTTCCTGATTGAGTTACCTATACCATAGAAGCAGACACCACTTTTAGGCGTACGAAAGTCTCGAGCAATATGTGAAAAGGGCCTACAAGCCAAACGTAAGCAACTACTTTGAACGTCGATTGCCCACGTATCACAACACGCCCTGCAGGTGTCGGTTTGTGCGAAGGAGTCCTTATATGAGAAAAACCGACGTTTAGACCCTTTTCACATGTTGCTCTAGAACTCTTGGTCTTGGCCGTTTTTGCTCGGAGAAGTACCTACATAGCCCTTATCGCTCGCTGGCTACAACCTCCTAAGAGGGTAGTGGCGTAAAAACCGCAGTCATTCACAGACTTTTATGGAATTGACGGTTTTCCGCTTGTGGTTTTGTTTTCCTCGGTGACTGAACCACAGAATTCAGTTTCTACGAGTGTCACTTTCGCTGACTCCTTGGGTTGAAGTGGTGAGGACGAACAGCAAATCTCAAATAGGGGTGTGACGGAGTGTCGACAATAGTATACAAATTATAATTCACCAATCATGATCGTCAGTAACCATGCGCCTCCATTAGCACAACTCTGAAATGTTCATCGGATGGAGCATCATCCACCGACCGCAAACAACATTTCGCATGAAAATCTCCGGAACCGCGCATCGAATCAGCAGGTTAAAAGCATCAACCGCGTTATGAATTATTTATTTGCACCAAATTGCGGTCTACCCCCAGTGGAGTGGAGAGTGCTTCATCGAATAAGCGAGTGAGCGAGAAAGAAGTGAAATCGGAGAGAGGGAGGAAACAGAGATAGCTTTCAAGATTCCATCACTGTCAGGATTCATGGCAGACCGTGTGCCACAAAATGACACTCGAGTGGAGAAAGAAGAATGTCGAAATGGTGCCTGGCTGGGAGCTGGGAGTGCTGGGTGGGTGGAGGATAAACTACCCGGCAATAACATTACCAGCAGGACATCTTATCCCGCGGTCACATTGTGTTGAAATTCTACTTTTCTCGCAAAAACACGGTAAATCCGTGAAAGATAGTTGTAAATCATCCGTTTCACAACCGTCATTTCTTTGCGGTGGGAGTTGGAACAAAGGTGATTGAAGGGAGGGAGACAGTTTGATGCACTCGTTGCAGCAGGAATGTTATACCTAGCTCCACGGTTGTCGCCGTCTTTGAACACAGTGACAAAGTGATGTCTGAAGTCAAGTTGTCACGAGATAAGAAACGGGATTGGAGGATTTGCTGTTTTTCATTCATTCCTGCTTCCGGCACTAGTTCGACTATCTCGAGTCAGAAATCTTGTTGCGTCACCTCCTCAGGTGCGTTAAAAGGTGTGATAAACTATTCGGTTTGATGTTGTGGTTGCATCTGGGAAAGCGAGCTTTAATGCAAAAATTTGTCAAATTATTCAGTTGAGGAGAATAATGGTTCGTTTCAATTCTTCATTCGATTCCATAGATATCAACGAATGTACCGAGTATGGCGAGGATGTGTGTGAATATGGCTGCTCCAATACGATTGGGTCGTTCACGTGCAAATGCCCGAAGGGCTTACGAGTTACAGACAACAACAAATGTATGGGTAAGTACTCATCCATTTTCAGACAATGTAGAAAACTAAACTCAGATTTGCTTCAAACGCTAACTATAATCGAGCATGCAGTTTTCGGACCATTCCCATTCTAGCATTTTTTTTTTCAGGGTGGCCAGCGAACCGGGAAAACCGGGGAAGTCAGAAGATATTCGGGAATTTAAAAAGTAACCGGGGAAAACCAATAATCCTTGGCATACGGGTTTACTTCTTTTACTTTATTATAAAGCCTATCAGCCCTAACCTGGTTAGTCTCTTGTGCTATAAGTGGTTTATAAGATACCAGAACAATTGTGATAAATCATTGTTATACAGTGGTGACCCGATTTTGTCAGCCCCCGATTTTGTCTACCCCCGATTTTGTCTACCCCCGATTTTGTCTACCCCCGATTTTGTCTACCCCCGATTTTGTCTACCCCCGATTTTGTCTACCCCCGATTTTGTCAGCTTTTTGACCCGATTTTGTCAGCCTATATGATTCAATTAGTTTTGGTTAAGGTGGACTGTTTTGTACAGTCGTATTCGTATTTTTTTGATTGTCGAGCTCAATAATGACATTTTTCGAGAATTAAATGTGCGGTGGTGGTAAGATCAAAGCAGGGGGAAGCGGGGTTGAGAGGCTAGTTGAAAAGTATGTACGTTATGTATGTGTGTGTCTCTCTTTGTGTGTGTGTGTGTGTGTGTGTGTGTGTGTGTGTGTGTGTGTTTTTTTTTATAGTAAGGAAAGCTTCAAAAGCCCGGCCTGTCACTGTGTTGCGTGTTTGTTCTCCTTCTGGCACAGTGTGGGACTCTTAACCACTAAAACCTTACTCGCCTCTAGCCACTATCCCCCCGGAACTGCCCTAGAGTATTTCGTCGGTGGGGGGGGGGGCTTTGCTTAAGCACTTCTCTTTAGCTCAGCTAGCCGGCGTTGCTAACCCGCTGATCATCTCTCCATTTTCGCTGCAGCTCCGACAAAATTTGCGTCACTGCCCTGCTGACGCTCCACGTCCTCTCATCTCGGCACATTTCACTGACGACATTTCTCGCGCTAAGGGCCGGCATCTCCACTCGCACTGCCTCAAATCTTGGGCAGTCGAAAACCACGTGCTCCGGCGTTTCGTCCACGTTTCCACACTCCGGACAGAGGGGCGACGTTGTGTGTCCAAAGCGATGCAGGTACTTCCTGAAGCAACCATGACCAGACAGGAACTGCGTCAAGTGGAAGTTGACTTCGTCGTTATTGAAGCTTAGCTTGTCATCGAGTATCACTCCAAATATACTTCAGCACGCGCTTTGATGCTATGGCGTTCTCCCCGATGGTAATTTCTGCTCGCTGACCAATAGCACATCCGTTTCGTGGTGGGCTATCTGCAGCTTCGCTCCTCGCATCCAGTTGGAAACCGTGTCGATCGCCTCGGTTGCCAGCATTTCCACCTCTTCCAACGTCTCGCCTACTACCGCCAACACGACGTCGTCCGCAAATCCTACGATCTCGACTCCTTTGGGCAGCTTCAGCGGTTAGCACGCCGTTGTACATCGCGTTCCAGAGCGTTGGGCCAAGGATGGAGCCTTGTGGCACACCCGCCGTGATCCGGATTGATTTCTCTCCCATGTTCATCTCGTAGACTAGAACCCGGTTCTGGAAGTAACTCCTTATAATGCTACACAGGTAATCAGGAACCCTCATTCCATGCAGTGCTTCGGCGATGGCCTCCCAGCTGGCGCTGTTGAATGCGTTCTTCACGTCGATCGTTATCACGGCGCAATATCGATCTCCTCTCCGCTTCTGTTTCGACGCTTTCTCGACACTCTCGACCACTGTCCGAATTGCATCAACCGTTGATCTCCCTTTCCGGAATCCGAACTGCCTCACCGACAATCCATGCTCACTCTCCGTGCATTTCGTTAGCCTGTTTAGGATGATCTTCTCCAATAGCTTTCCGACTGTATCCAGCAAGCATATAGGCCTATACGATGCTTGATCCCCCGGTGGTTTTCCGGGTTACGGCAGCAGCACTAGCTTCTGTATCTTCCATCGGTCCGGGAAGTGACCTTCATCCAGACACTTCTGCAGCACTATCCTGAACATGTCCGGGAACGCCTGGATCGCCGCCTTCAACGCCACGTTGGGGATCCCATCCAGACCGGGAGCTTTCTTCGTCTTTAGCCCTTTCACCACTGCTGCGAGTTCCTCGTTGGAGACTTGTCTACCTTCGGTGTTGTCTTCCTCTGCCTCGCCGTACGGTGTAGGTGGCCAGGTCATTTGGTCGTGCTTCGGGAAAAGTCCCTCCACGATGGCTTTCAGCTTGTCTGGGCACATTTCAACGGGCATCGTTGGAACTCTAATCTTCGCCATCGCGACTCGGTATGCGTCACCCCAGGGGTCGGCATCAGCGTCTCGGCACAGCTCCTTGAAGGAGTTTGACTTTCTCAGCTTTATCTCCCGTTTTAGAGCAGCCTTGGCTGCTCGAAACACCACCCTTCGCTCTGCTCTGTTTGCATCAGTTCTTGCCCGCTGATCGCGCCTTCTGGTTCGGAGACAACTAGCGTGGAGCGTGCTATGTGCCTCGTTCCACCAGTAAGCTGGGCGCCATCTGTTCCTTGGCTCCGATTTCCTCGGCATGGTTGTGTCGCATGCCCTCGCTAACGAATCGGTCAACTCGTCCACGCTTTTGTCTGGGACGCTGCTGTCTACCCGGAGAGCTTCTACAAAGAGATCCTTGTCCAATGCCTTCGTCTTCCACCTCCGCTTGCATACTTTCGTTTTCCACATTGCCGTAGGTATCCGTTGGTCAAAGCTGTACCTAATCGCCTGATGGTCACTATGAGTGTACTCCTCATACACTCTCCAGTTCATACTTGCCACTAACGACGGACTGCAGAAAGTGACGTCGATAATGGATTCCCTACCATCTTTGCGGAAGGTGCTGATGGTTCCTTCGTTGGCCAGACTGACGTCCAACTTTACCAGAGCTTCCAGCAGGCTATACCCTCTTGCGTTGGTACATCTGCTTCCCCAGTCCACTGCCCAAGCATTGAAATCTTCTTCAATGACGATTGGTCTCCGTCCGGTGAGCTCCCCGGTGAGTCCATCTAGCATCTGGTGAAAACTGCTCCATTGTCCATCTCGGGTATGCATAGCAACTACATACGAAGGTTCCATTAATTTTGGCGATCACAAAACCTTCGTAAGACCTCGTCACCACTTCTTGTATGGGATACCTGCCCATAACTTGTATTGCCGTCATCCCTGCTCTATCGGCCAACCAGTTATCGTTATCGGGAGGGACTCGATACGGCTTCGCAATCATTGCAACGTCGCACTTTGTTTCCGTTGTCGACTGCCACAGTTTCTGTGCTGTGTCACAATGATTGAGATTTATTTGGGTTATCTCCATTACTATTGGCCCGCTATCGCCTTTTTGTAAGCTATGCACTATGTATTAGTATTGTTGTTCTTACAGAAAATGCTTAACCACATATGCATTGAGTGGCCATTCAATTCTTACCTAAGTCCATTTAGCCAACCGCCCGCCCCCACCCCTCCACACCATCAATGTAAGAATGTCTTTCCTTATATGACACTTACGAAAAGTTTGAAATTCTAGCTCCCCCCGCCTCCTTCAATGGGCTCGTATATATTGAATGATTCCTAAAACATAAATCTTGCATTATCAAACAGCATTTAATGATATTATGTTAAAAAAATTAAGCGAAAAAAAATGTCCCGGTTTTGTCAGTGTCCCGTTTTTGTCAGCCCTAAATTCATCAAGGGGCTGACAAAAACGGGGCATTACTGTATTACGAAACCGAACTTATAACACTTTACGCTTTAGTCTAAACATTGCATAAATATAACCATTTTTTATAATAAATTTGAAGGTTTATATTTGTTAATGTTCTGTTTTACAAAATTGTGAAAATGAACAAGGCATCTAAAAAAAAATATCAATATAAAGCGTCCAGAATCATAAGGACCTAGCTGCGATGATCGATTCTCTTCGCCAATTTTCTCTTTTGTTAATAAGCGACGGGCAGAAATCCTCCAACTCAGAGCACAATATCTCTCAGCCACTCTTGCTCTCAAGGACCGGATAGCACATCTCCGCCACCACCGCCGTGCCGGGAAGTTAATCATCTTTGATCTCGATCACGCTTTCGATCGGGTTCGGCACTCTTTTCTCTTCGAAACCATACGCTCGCTCGGCTTCAATCGGGATCTCATCGCTCTACTCTCGTGAATCGCCAGCTGTTGATCAATGGGCACCTTTCTCGTCCGTTCGAAATTCAACGCTCTGTACGGCAAGGGGATCCGCTATCTATGCACCTCTTCGTTCTCTACCTAAATCCACTAGTGTGCAGACTCGAAAGAGTGTGCGGAATGATCTGCTGGTGGCGTATGCGATCGACATCAGTGTGATCGTCAAATCGATGAGATAAATAGGCTGTTCACTCTTTTCGAGAGAGCTGCTGGCGCAAAATTAAATTTGCGGAAAACTGTTGCCGTCGATGTTGAGCTTTGCGAAGGCAACACAATCAACACTCAGTGGCTACAAACAGTCAATGTAGTTAAACTTCTGGGTGTTGTTTTCGCAAATTCAATACGACTGATGACAACGCTGAACTGGAATGCGCTAGTGGGGAAGTTTGCGCAACAAATGTGGCTGCATTCTCTGCGCATGCTGACGCTGCACCAAAGTTTGTTTCCCAATGATGCAGCTGGCACGCAGCAGAGAGAATGGAGGCCTGAAGCTGCAATTACCAGCTCTGAAATGTAAGTCACTCGCAATCAACCGACACCTACAAGAGATCGAAGCCCTTCCTTTTTATAGATCCCTTCTTTTCCACGATAATCCCCGCCCAGCCATCTCAATAGATCTTCCCGACCTTAGACAAATCCTATCAAACTTATCCCAAATTCCCCACCAAATCCAACAGAACCCCTCCACCGATCAACTTCGTCCAGCAAACTGAGCTACCAAGGGCGGAACGTAACAGTCCAGCAAGCGACTGGTCACGCACATGGCGAAACATTGCATCGAGGCAGCTTACTTCAGCGCAGAGGACGAACCTTTACTTGTTGGTGAACGAGAAGATAAAGCACCGCAAACTGCTATTCGTGATGCGGCGAGTAGATGACGAACACTGTACGCATTGTGGCAACCGTACAGCAGAAACTGTCTCCCACAAATTTTGCGCTTGTGCTCGCGTCGGCCCGGCTTGGACGGTTCTTCAGCAGAGAATAGCAGTCATCTTGGGTGGATGGAGGCGACTCGAGTTCGAAGACTTGCTAAGACCTGCCCTATTAGGAATAAACGACAGACAGAGAGTGGCAATTCTGAATATGTTTATTACATATATCTGCTTCGTTAACGATTGTAACGGTAACTGACAAATAAAATTTCACTTAAAAAAAAAATAAACTTGCTTGATTTACATTTATCGGTGCGTTTGATGTTGCATTTGCAGGCATAACCTTTTAGCACACTGTATTGTTGTAATTTCGGAAAATTGGTTCACTGAACTGTGGTCATGTGAAGAGAAAATGGATGAAGAAAATCGATCATCGCAGTTAGACTCTTAAAATTCTGAACGCTAGATTTAGCATTTCCAGAATTATCCTTAAACTTACTAGTAAATTTTCTAGTTGCTCTCCTCACAATCAGCACTTTTTTTTTAATTACCTTGAAATCCTTCTTAAAATTATTTTGATAATCAGTCAAACACTCTAATTTAGAACGACACGTTTGAAATTAATCCCAACTTTTCAGCACAAAATTTTAATTGTGGCATTCTCACATTTTTTTTAGATCAAGCTACTTGACGAACTATTTTTCCTCTGCAGAAGGTGGCTTGGATCGCTTCCCGGTCCGGTCTAGGAATTTTTCGGGACGGAAAATTTCTTGACTTCCCTGGGCAAAGAGTATGGTTGCCACAATATACTGATGCAAAAATGGTACAGGCATCGAAAGCTCTCAATTAATGGACTGTGGAAGTGCATCTTGAAGTAAAGAGCACACAATAAGCTAATAGCGAATTCGTTTATTATCGGGGTTGGAACCAGCCAAACCGAACTTTTTGTCAGTGCGAACCTCAACCTGAGCTAGGTTTTAAATACAAACGAACAAACTGACGTTTGTCAGAAAATAAGCAGACCCAATCTTGATACCCGATCCAGGTTGGAACTGAATAATAAACGAATTCGCTATAAGATACGTACGATAAGCAATGAAATGCGAAGAAGAAGAATAATAGGAAGAAAAAAAAGAAGGCACCAACAAGTGCTGAAACGTTGCGGCGAATAACAAATGTGCCGTTCTAAATAAGATAATTTGGCTAATAAGCCGAAATCAGATATAATTTGAACGTCTATAGACGACCTGTGGAATGCTCTTCTGAATTTTTTTGGAATGCTCCTCAGAAATCCCTTGAAGTTTTTCTTTTAAATTTTCTTCAAAAAATCATAAAAGTTTGTTTTAAATTACCCTCTCTTTTTTGGATAATAATCTTATATATTTTTAGAATTCCCTTGAAATTCTTTTTCACTTCAGAACACTCTTTAAATTCAGTTTGGGTGTCTCTTTGAATTGTATGTATGCATATACAATCCAACTTCCACTGTCCGGCAGTGTTTTTATGGAAGAAAAATGTTTGCAATATAATCTATTATTATTATACTGATCTCATTGCAAACAATTTTAGACCGGAAGTTGAAAGGTGATAGCTCTGTTGAGATTCAGTAACCCATTTCAGAATGCCTGGTCACTTACGTCAATTCCGAGGCTACTTTTACTTACAACAAGCCCCGCATGCACGTAGTACCGATATAAAATGTATATTGGTACTGCGTGTACACTTCCATCATCAAAGCAATTCCTGCTATGTAGATGGCACGTATTTAGTAGGATGCATTTCATATTTTTATATCTAGTTGTAATCAGTTAGATCTCACCGCTTATGTATTGTGTCCTCGACGTGGAAGCATCGTAGTCTAATCTGCAAATTCATCTTTCCCGGTTATTGTCCAGGGGCAGAACGCCATTGCTTCCGGAAGTGGAGGCGTAGCACCGAAACACGCTAGCACGAGCAACAGCAACACAACTATTCAAACACAATTCTAGCCCGTGAATTTTCACAATAATTTACAATATTAAAACACCGATAAATTAATCATGATGAATCTATATACACATGATAATAATAAAAACGAATTACTTTTTGCCTTTGTACAAGCCAAACAGCACGCGGAAAACACGGAATTTGTGACAGCGAAATTAAAACCGACCGTTTGCGGGCAGAGCCTACTGCGCACTCAGAATAGGTTTCTCTTTGAATTCTCCGTTAAACCTGGTTTCCGTGGGATGGCTTCGGCGTAGTGGTTGCATCCATACCTTGGAAGCCAATTTCACGAGTTCAAATCTAATCCCAAGTCATGATTGACCCAAAAAAGGGACTATTATAAAAAACTGGTATCCTCACGAGTCAAATGCAAGTAACTACTGAATCACCTAAGAATTCAATCCAGAACTTTTTTTTTCTTCTCTCCCAGAAATACCCAAGGGGTTGGTCACTCTACACAGTGTGCCAAAATCAAACTTGGGCACCCCCGGGCGTCGTCATTGACGCTGTTTGGCACCCATGGTTACCTTGGAGTTCATCTCAAAATTTCTCAGGACTATATCTAAAACTATGGAATTCTGGTTAGAGCGCCTTAGAATTTTTCCCAGGATTTTTTTTGGGAATCCTCCACACCATTTCCTTTGAATTAACACTTTAATTTCTTTTAAATTCATCCCAAACTTTAAAAGACTTACTTGGCCGAATTCTATTGTTAGAATTAGTTAGATTACTGGTTCATGGTGAAATCTGGGATCTAGTTTTTTTTTTCAAGATCCTACATTTTGAATATTTTCTCAATCATGAAATAATTTTGTTTTTTTTTCTCAATATCTAGGATCACGTACATTTTTATAATTTACTAATCTCGAAAATATGTCGTAGTCTAAGAATATAAAAAAAATGAAAGCAATCTCTTAAATTTTCTCAAATCCCAAATTTATTAACTACTTTCATTTCTTACTGAATATGAGAAACTGTTTTTTTTTCTTCAGATTTGCATCTAGAAAACTGGGAATTGCAAAATGAAAATTCACTCTCCACCCTGATTTATTTGTTTTTGAAGAATTTCAAACAATAATGCAGTTTTCTTGATGAAGAAAAGCAAGTTGAACTGTTTTAATATTGGATAGTTTAATAAACTACAGAACAATTTTTAAATTGAATATCACCATCGGAATTGCTTTGAGCATTATTCCATGAGCATTAAAATCACCAATAATGAAGAATTTAGAAGTACTACGGGTTTGTTTCTTTAGGCCATCTGTCATGGGAATTAAATTCATATTAGTGCAAAAAGGTTGCCGGCGCCGGTGGTGTAGTGGTAAGCGTTACTGCTTTCTAACACCCCGATGGGTCTGGGTTCAATCCCAGCCGAGGTCGGTGAGATTTTTCTGAGGCATAAAAATCTCTGGTCACGTCTTCCTTCGGAAGGGAAGTAAAGCCGTTGGTTCCGGCCCATGTGTGTTGAATGGGTGCGATATCCTACGCAGGTGTGGAAGCTGCCTTCCTGCACATTCGATTGCCGTCAATGGATGGCAATCGATGTCCGTCGGTGATTGGAACTAGATTGCGGAACAGAGACCGACGTTAAATAAAAGAAAGCAAAAAGGTAACAAATCAGAATACCTGGTGAAGAAGCCTGAAATTGAACATATGATCTTCTGCTCATTTGGCAAAATGGCTACCAATGGCCAATCACCCACGACGCAGCTAGTGAATGTTCAACTTACCCGTGCAGCAGCTTCAATCCAAATGGCCTTTTACCAACTGTCACGAAATGTGTATGAAAAGTCATGGCCTGCCTAGTTATTATCCATCTCATAGAGTCCTAGTTCGCTATGCTAATCCTGTTGCAATCACAATGATGACCACAACGACTGTCAAGCCAAATGAAGCATCAGTATGAAAACGACCATTATATTTGAATGAAATTTATGGAGGGATATAATAATGATTTTCGTTGTTGTTTTCATCAATAAATGCTGCATATTTTTTTTTTAGTAAATAATATCAGTGTTCTGCAGGTTAAACTCACACTAAACGAAACTACATTTTTTAAATCAAAATGATTTGAAAAAGTTTCAATAATTTTAGGTGCAGGGTGAACATTCAATGTACATTAAGAATTTGGCTGCACAAAATAGGTCATTTCTCCAATGGGAAATAAAGTACAAAAACGCTAAAGGTATCACTTTGTATTATTTTTATTTAGCTTTACAACAAAAATTATTCGTCAGTTTTTCGGATGAATTTTCGAACTTTTCGCGGAATACCTCTCATCATGTCTTGCACAGTAGTACTGTCAACCTCATCTACCATTCTTTTTCACCACTTCTCCAAATCAGATGGTGTTTTGATTGTTTTGCCACATTTCTTCAATTTGCGCTTGATAATTGCCAAACATTTTACAATGGGACGAACATCTGGACAATTTGGTGGATTGATACTTTTCTCAATAAAATCGACATTATTCTGCTTATGCCATTATATGACATCGCGGCTTTAATGGCAGCTGGCTTAGTCAGGCCAGAACTTTACGGGACCTTCGTGTGATTGAATGAACGGCAAAATTATGTTCTGGAGACACTCCTCCTTGTAAAGTTGTCCATTAGACTGATGCAAAATTTGACTTTATCGCTCCACAGTGCTTAAATGGTTTCAAATCGGGTCCTGATTAGCCTCCCAAAGTTACAACTAATTTTGTTAAAAACAGACTTCGCACAAGCCATTTGAAGTTTACATGTAAATTACTATGGGAAATCTCAAATTTTTGTTCATTGCCTTCTAGTCTTTTTCCATATTGAGCTGCGAAACAGTTCGATAGCCATTCTTATAGAAAATTTTCTCAGCTTTAACTTTGCTGAAGATCGTTTCTATGTAAAACGAGACAAGAAAAAGTTATTAATTATTTAAGAGATTGGTAAACTTATGACATGATCAAGCAGCTGCTCTGTAGGCAACACTGTATTTTGCAGTGTGACATAGTAGCCATGATTTTTGTGTCCTATTCAACGCCCCAGAAACACCAATGTTGCCTGCTGAGCAGTTGATTGAGCATGATCATAAGACATCAGCGCATTGAACCATTGATAACTTTCGATCCTTGCATTTAATCAAAATGTGGTCTTCAGCAAAGTTGTAGCTGGGAAAATTTCCTACAAGTACAGTGAAAATTTTTGAAGCAGACCGATATGGTGAATTATTAGATAGACATGAACAAAAATCTTGGTTTTACCATAGTAATTCCCATACAAACTTCAAATGGTTTGTGCCATCTCAGTTTCTCACCAAATGGGTTCAAATTTTGAGAGATTAGTCAGGATCCGATTTGGAATCGTTTAAGTACTGTGGAGCGAAAATTTCAAATTTTGCATCACTCTATTGTCCATTCATAGTCGCTCCAGTGATAAAAACCTTTGTTTTCTTTCCGCAATTGCAGATGCCTTGCCAAATCATCAACTTGCGAGCGAAGTTATCTACAAAGAAAAATTTTAATTTATCCGGAGCATTCCCTTTACGTTTAACAAAGCAAAATTTTTGGCCCGGTCCATTTTTACGTAAGTTTCATCGTCCATCAAAATACATCCGTTATACTTGGTCAGAACTTGCACGTACAGCTTCCTTGCACGGTTTTTGGCAACCAGGATTTGTTTCAGCGTCCTGTTGGGATGTTTACTGGCATGGTACGACCGGAAACCTTCTCGCATACAGATTCGCCGAACTGTACTGTGTGCCGCACTGAACCTTTTCGCCAAATCACGACCGGAGATCCAAGGATTCTTTTGGACTGCCCTTATGACCTTCGCTCGTAGTTTTCGGTCATATGTTCCACTTCTATGTTTGTTTGGTTTTACACGATCCAACGTTAGTGTCTCCCGGTAACGTTTAAGCACGGTATTTTCAGTCTATTTTGGAAATTTGAGAGCCTTTCCAATCATTCCTCCTGACCCCGTTGGATTTTGCACGTGAGTGTGCAGAATTTTTTCACGTCTGTCACGTTCCGTCTTCGATCAGTTTTGAACAACTATATCAAGCTGAACATTGCATTAGGTCCTAAGTAACATTGACAGATTCTCTTCGTCGACTTTCTCTTTGCATCCCCACGGCCATGTAAAGACATTCCCACTTATTTTCAGCTCACAGATCGATAAAAGAAGCTTTTAAGTAGCATCTAATACGTCAACCTGATCGAGAAACGGTTATGTGCTCAAGTTATAAACGAAAGAGAAAGTCGATGAAGATAATCGATCAATGTTACTTAGCACCTAATGCAATGTTCAGCTTGATATGAATGCTGATGAAATTTACGCTACTAAATAAACAATCCTTCCGGATCAAAACGCTGTCAACAGTTTCTTGCTACGACAACCAGAGGCGCTACAGTAATTAAAAAGAAGCGGCCAAATACTAACTGGAACAGACTTTATCTATGTTATGAAACTGATTGTAATGCACTCAGAATAATTTTCACGTAAATGCTACGTGAAAACATACGTAATTTTTTTCCATCGTAATTTTCACATAAGAGCTACGTGATTTTCATGTAGGGGCACTCATTTCATGAAGCTTAACCGTCACTGTATTATCACATAGAAGTTACGTGATTTGATCAGTGACATTCATTGGACGATTGTAGTTTCAATATTTTGATACTGTTTATATAAATATTTTCTTAATATGTAGATACAATCTTTACTGTATTCCTAGTAGTATAATTTAATAATATTTCTTAAATTTATTCAGATATTCTAAATACATCACATCAGATTTTTTTAAATATTCGATACGCAGCACAAACAATCTGGACATGGATCATGGAGATGGGCCGAGATACTTTTTTCCATGTAGGAAGAAACTGATGAACAACTTGACATCATTCTGTTGAGCACGATGAAACAGACAGTTTATTTTTGTTAAAGAGAATATAATAATCCATCATGTTATACTTACATCTTGCCACTACCGAATACCAAACAAAAGCACATTATGATCCCACCATGATTTGCAGCGCTCTAAGTGGACTTTCCACTCTTTTTTAGATGTGGAAATCACATAAGCTTTACGTGAAACGCACATATACTCAGTGTTATGGGAAAATCACGTATATTTCATTGATTATGTAGGTGTGTTAAAAAGTAACTCCATGTGAAATTCAAGGGACATCACATACATTCTGCGGGAGTCACGTAAAACTGAGAGAAGAGGAAACATTAAGAGCTTACGTGATTTTTCACGTAGCTTAAACGTGTAGATTATTTTGAGTGTGTTGTTATCGGTCAGAATGAGTACCTAGGACCACGTTGGCATGTGATCAAAACTCACCATGTGACGTACAAAGTCACAGGAGCACACAGAAACAAGATCATTAGCTGCCATATTGAGCACATAGTATCGCATATGTTATAATAATAATTATATAATATTAGCTACACGCTTAAATGTTTCGGGTGCTCTCGGTGAATTTGTCAAAATGCACTGTTCGTCTTGTCCTACTAATAAACTAATTACGAAAACGTCTCTGCATAAATACAAATATACATAATTTATTCTCATGTAAAAAAATCCAGATGTTAACTAGAAACCGGATTGTAATGCGCTTAATTTCCTCACAAATCATAATCGTAATTTCAAATATTATATACGGGAAAAGTTGGCTTCGGCAATACCTTAACCTATCATCGTCAGGGGGGTAAACAACGTCCTTAAGAGCTCAATTTTGGCATGTGGATACATTGTATTTCAGAGCAACTATTGGCCAAATTTGAGTGCTCTAGGACTTTGTTTACCTCCCTGACGATAATAGGTTAAGGTATTGCCGAAGCCAACTTTTCCCCTAGTATAATAATTTGTAGAGATGGAAGCTAGGATTGGTAAACTTTTTTTGGAAACTTGAACGACCCTAGTAACCATCCAACAAATTTAAATTCCACCTTGTTTCCAACAAGCTCCTAAAGCTCTTAAAGCTGCTCACGTTCCCCTTCCGCCGGGACTATTATACATACCTCTTGCCTCTAAGAACCTACAGTCACTGATATGATATTGTGTTGAGCATGTGTTGTTTGCTACAGAAACCGAAAAAAAAATCATTTCTTCGTTTATTGCACAACCGTATCGGCAAAATGGTTCCTACCGCAAATTGGAATCTCTTCTTCGTCCTTCCAAGCTAGCAATTTTGCCACTTGGGCCAAATCGGGTAGCTGTTGTTGTTTTCCCACATTCACATCCAGTAGCAGAATCGTTTGCATATAGGTAACTGAAATCAAATCTGTGGGCTACCGTTGTTGTTGGCTAGAGCGAGAAGTGGAAGCACGTCGTCGGTTGGATTGGCTTTATCTTGTGCCATTTGTGCTCCGGCTTGGGTTTGTCTGGATCCAGATATAAAGTAATAATTCTCACTTGTTACATAGCTCTCATAGTCTGCAAACTGAGTTGAAAACTAGTTTAAATCGAGATTATAGAATTTGCATGTTTTAATTACTTGCGAGTGCTTCTGCTTGGTTGAGCAAGTAATTCTATCTCGGTCTGGGATGGATGGATAAATGTGGTGAAATTAATTCTTCATTCGGTAAACAAGTTGAATTCTGAAGACGATTTTGAATTTATTCTATGGATCATGGCTATGGATACGAAAGTTAGAATGGACTGCTTTGAAAGAAATTGAAATGTTCTGCTTCATTCCAAAGTTCAAAATCAATGAACAAACAATGCTGCATGAGAATTTATTGAATAAGCCTTTTGCTATTGAAGAAGGCTGCTATCTCAGTCGAGGCCCGGTGATACCGAAAGGAAAACTAATTTGAATGACACGTTTAGAAATACATTCTCGAATTAAGTTCCGATCAACCCTCTCACATCAGCAGCTTTTCCTGGGGCTCTCGAATTTGCATTTCAATAGCTTCCTTCCCTCCCTCCTGTGCTTCGATGATATTTATGACTACTCACAAAGTGGTTAATTCCAGAGCCCTGAATATTTATCTCGATACGATGCTGCTCTACTCCAGGCTATAGACACAGACGAACCAACCGGCAATCCAAACGTCTTCACCACACGCACACGAAAGCCCGTTCGTCCTGGAAGGTATTTAAATATGCAAATTGCAATTCCAAACATCCTAAATTCCATAAACATTCATAATAAGTTCAAATCAAATTCGCACAACTTGGTCGTCTGTCGTTCTCTCGGTGGATGATGGCCTATCTATGTTTGCGACTCGAAGTGAACGGAGCAACAATGGCAATTTTTCATCAAAACCATCGTCATCGTCACTGTCCAGGAACCATCATATCGAAAGTGAACAATGAATTCTATACACCGAAGAAGGAAGGCTGCTCCACATCCAATTTCCATTTTTGGCCTCCGGGGAGCTTCTATACATATTCTTTCATGCATTCTGTTCCGAGCTATTGCTTGCGATGGTTTCCATTCGATGAAGTGAATTTTACTTTAGAATAAGAAAGGCGTTGCCTGTGGGGGTTTCTACAGAAAACGAGCTGTAACGAACTTTCATGTCGTTCGTTTGATAATGGATATTTGAATAATATTTTCAGGTGCTTTTTGGATCTTATCTTATAAAAGCAAACCGAAACAGGAGAGTTGATGAAAGGACAATATTTTCTACAAATTCATTCTATTATGAAAATTATCCCCGAATTTAAATGGCACTCGAATGCAGGAAAAGATCCGAAAATCTATTTATTTTTTCAGCCCAACACACATTTGGTTCCATTTCCAAACAGTCACTGTGTTGATCACAGCGTAGAAATAATATCATCTCAAAAGAGCTGCTTGCTTGACTGTAGAAGTTAGAGCTACGAGCCAGTCGAATGTCAGCGGAAATTTCAATCGTAAAGGAGCAACACATCAGTATGAGATTTGAATCTCGCGCACTGGGAAATGAGTGAGTTTTGCTTTTTTTTAACACTACTACAACAAAAAAAATTCTTATTACATTCAAAGTTTGCTCCAATTGTCTGGTTAAAATGATATTCTTTTTATCATCAATGTTTATCGACATAATTCCATTCCTGATTCGTCCAGTGGCACCAGTGCTTCACCGAACAAACCTCGTTCCACACACATCGCGATAGAAACACAGTGTCTTGAGCAAAGTTTTTGTAGAAGCATTTATGCAGAAGACATACTACGACTATAACTTAACTTAACGTGCTAGATCACGTATGATCTGATGAGTTGATCTCAAACAGGATAAAAATTCGCCGGGGACTGTTTAGGATCATCCTAATGATCTTGTTCTGGATCCTTTGGAGTTTGAGGTAATGGCATTTGGCGCAACTCTCCCAGATTGGCATACCGTACTCGATTACGGGAAGGATGATTTGTTTGTAGACAGCAAGCTTATTTTTCAGGGACAGGGTAGACCTCTTGTTGATGAGTGGATACAGGGATCTTATCAGGATGTTACACTTGGTTTTCATTTAATCAACGTGCTCCCTGAAAATCAGCTTGCTGTCTAGACTACCTCTTTCGACCATTCCACCACTGTGCCGTTCAGGCAGATCTTATTATTCTCCGACGGAACAAGTCTGGGAGATTTAGAGTGTGGAAAGATGATGACCTGGGTCTTTGCCGCGTTGATACGGATCTTCCAGCTGTTGAAATATTCAGACAGGACGTGCAGGCCTCTCTGAAGTTTGGCAGTCAGAGCTCCGATGACCCTACCCTTGTAGACGATGGATGCGTCATCTGCGAATAGAGACAACGATCCACCATCAGGCAGAGCTGGCATATCAGAGGTAAACAGGTTGAATAAAATGGGGCCAAGGATGCTTCCTTGTGGAACCCTGGCACCGATATTGAAAGCCTCCGATGTGATGCCATTCAGAGCGACTCGGAACGTTCTGTACTATAGATAGTTATCTATTATCTTCACCAGGAAGATTGGAAGACCGTACTGTTGGTTTTTGAACTCCAGGCCATCATGCCAGACATTGTCGAACGCGTTTTCAACGTCCAACGACGCCATGGCAGATGATTTTTAAACAGACAGTAACAAGTGTCAGCTGGTGGACGGTCGAACCTTGACCTTGACCCAAACTGTTCCACGAGTAACAAGTTGTTTTCTTCGGCACATGTTAGGAGCCGGTGACTACTCTTTCGAACAGTTTTGATGACCCTGGCTGATTGGTCGATAACTTGAAAGAGAGGACGGATCCTTCTCAGGTTTCCGGATGGGTATGACTTGAGCTGACTTCTAACACGACGGAAAATAGCCAAGTCGGAGTCACAGATTAAAAATCAGTGCCAGATGAACTTCATGTTTTTAGATGATTTGATATAGGCCAACAGTTCGTCAGCCGTAATCTCGGATTCCTCGGGAAATCTGATGAGGTTGGCTGCGTTTTCAGCAACCTCAGCTTCGTGAGAGCTGACGATGTTTTGTCCGAGATTATGGGAGCTGACGAAGCGTTGACCTATCGCGGCTGCCTTCTCTTCAGGAGTTATCAGATGAACCACTGGGTCACCGTAACGATCCAGTGGGGTCAGTGGTAGAATGGGCCTTGGCTTATTTTTAAGAATTTTGGTTAGTTTCCAAAAGGGCTTTGCACAATCTGGGAGAGAGCGGATCCTGTTAGCAAAGTCCTGATTTCTGAGATCCACCATCCTGGCTTGGATGGTTTTTGTTAGACGATTGCAGTGGGTCTTGAGGACAGGCAGACCAGAGCGTTGACTGCCTTCGGATGGTGTTACGGAGTCTTATAAGGTCTTTGGTAGATCTGTCAAGGTTCAGAGTATTACTCACCAGTCTGGATACTGGCACGTGTTGCTCCATGGCCCGGGAAATCGCTTCATCGATGCAGACACCGGTCGATGTCGTCGGTCGTTTCCGGGTGGACGTCATAGTCGATACTGGTGTCAATGCAGTGTTGGAACTGCGACCATTCTACCCGATGGTAGTTTCGCCGTGATGCTTGGAACTTGTTGATTGAGGAACCCACTTCAACCACCACCGGATAGTGGTCCGAGCTGAGTTCCTGATACACAACAGGTTGCGAAATGTTGTTGCCCATGTTGCTGATGTAGATATCGATGGTGGCGTGAGCACCGGACCTACTCAACCGGGTGGGAGTGTTCGGACTCAAGATGTTGTACTGCGCTTCCTGCAGATCGTTGTTCAGGATGGTGCCGTTTTGATTGCGCGCGCCGACTGTTGCCCCAAGCTTGATGTTTGACATTCAGGTCACCAGCGATGATGTATTTTTGCCACCGCCGAGTCAGCTTGATGATATCTCGTCGATGGTCCACTGCCGACCCATCCCTGTTGTAAGCCGCAATGATGGTGATGGAGCCAAGCGATGTGCCAACTTCAACCCTGATGGCTTTGATAATTTTGAGTTGAAAGTACGGCAGCAGGTAGCAGTTGATGTTACGCCTCACAGCAACGGCTACTCTCCCTCCTCTTGCACTGGTTCTGTCGAGTATCAAGAGCCGAAAGTCCGATAGGTAGATGTTGACTTCCGGCCTTAGATGGGTTTCGGTGATGATGGCAATGTAGATCTCCTTAGCGTTAAGGAAGTTAAGTAGTTCGATATGCTTGTTCTTCATCGAACAAGCGATCCAATTTGCAATTTTTATAACTTCACGGTCCATACTTAGTGACAACGGACAGGGCAGCATGAAGCTGTTCAGATCTGGTCTTGCATGTGCGCAGGATGATGATGACCTCTGCCACGAGTGTCACAAGTTCCTCCGAGGTTGTCGAGGAGTGTGACCCATCCGACTACAACCATGGTATCCCCACGCGACTAGCACCAAAGCAGCACAAGAACCACACACCGATATGTCGATCTAGCCCTGC
This sequence comes from Ochlerotatus camptorhynchus, assembly GCF_037179485.1. Lineage (NCBI taxonomy): Eukaryota > Metazoa > Arthropoda > Insecta > Diptera > Culicidae > Ochlerotatus > Ochlerotatus camptorhynchus. The sequence continues at coordinate 86,490 of NW_027040841.1, forward strand.
ACGATCGAATCAGCACACGCAGGAACACTCACTCTGGAGAGAGCGAAGCCATCATCATCGTCATCATCACCATCATCGTCATCATCACCATCATCGTCATCGATTGCTGTAGGAGTGATAAAGATGACTAGTGATAAGAGCGGTGAGAATATCACCCACTCTCAGATATCGACGGAGGAAATCATCGCATCAACGAAGCACCGGACTACCTACGGCGATCTTCGGAAGCTGCAACCAGTCCACCTCAACCAAGTCACCGAATCGCACGCGCCGAGACCCACGGAGGAATTTTAATTCGTATTAATTTAAGTTTTATATGTAGTGCTGAATATATGTAGTGTTTGAAATTAAATTGTTTGCATGTTGACTCAAATAAAGTGTAGTTAATTAATTAACCGGTCGCGAGTTATGTAATTGGTGTTTGACAGACAGAACAACCCTGGATTCTTCAGCACAACACCGTGTTCCACCTCACAGCAACTTTATCACCATCGATGTCCGGGGCTGGAATCGCAGCTGAGCTTGGCCATCGAAAGTAACTGGCCCACCCCGTTCAGAGGTAAATGGGGAATCGTCAACGGACTCACCTGGCATAGCACTGGCATACGATAAACCAGGGGCAGTGGAGGGACCTTGGTTCGACTAGGCCGCGCTGCTGGGTTGATCGGCGGCTGGGGGCACTTGCTCTGCTAAGGGCTTGTTGATTATTGAGGGGAAGCGGTGCTAGGTTCGGGACCAGCCGTCGGGGCTGGATTGCAGGGTACTCAGCATCAGTGATTGCCGGGGACGCACGATTATTGCGGTATCGACCGGTCTGATTGCCTGTTGCCGCCTTTTGGCGAATATTAATGAATTCCGCTCGCTTGGGACAGTCGCGAGTGGACGCACGGTGGCTTCCACCGCAGTTGGCACACTTTGGCTCGTTGTCATCAGCTTGACCACAGGACGCTGTCGCGTGTGTACCTCCACACTTGTCACAGCGTGGCTTCATATGGCAATTTTTCGTGCCATGGCTGTAAGAGAGGCAGTTCATGCACTGCGTAACATCACGGTGTTGAGGTCTGTACGACTGCCAAGAGATGATGACTTGGAACAGATCCTGGATGTTGTCCTTCAGCCCGGCAAGTGTGGTGGAGCCCTTGATAAAGTGAACCAGGAATAGCTGGTCCCGGTAGCTGGTGTTCGGCAAGGGTCGCCTCTGGTTGAAGAGCAAGCCGCTCCAGCTCAGTCTTCACAATGGCCGCCTCGAATAACGGCAAACCTCGCAAAACTACCAGCGATGGCAAATCATGCGTGTAAAAATCCACCTTGTTGTCCTTCAGGAAACTTCCGATAGCCTTGTACTCCTCCAGGCTGGAGCACATAATTTTTTTTTCCGACGCTACACAGCTTAAACCGAGGCTGTAGGTTGTGATCTGTCAACACAGTCCTAAGCTGGTCGACATTCTTCATTGAAGTGAAGAGTGGGGGAATCCGCTCCTTTTTTGTGATGACAACGGCGTCACTACCACCTCCATTGTCTTCCTCGAGCACTGAGAACTGATTGCTTTGCAGCGTCGTTCATTGACACTCAGGTCTTCGTTCGGGCCTTCTTCGTAGGGCCCCCTGCTGCTGATGCGCTAGTACGCTGACACACCATCTGGTTTTTGGCAAGTTGAACCAAACTTGCCAGAGCGTGTGACGATGACGGCACTGCCACGGCGCGAAACGAAAATTCGAAGAACGTAACAAACTAAAACCGAACAACTCGAGAAGGCGAGCGGGAATCCGAACTGAACAGAACTGCTTGAAGGTCAAGCAGAGAATGAACCTTGCGATGACGCTTGGCGCCTTCTTTACTAAGACCTGCTAAAGTCATTAATGCTATTGATGCTTCTGCTGTCTGCTCACCACACCGTCCAATGCGAAAATTAGTTGAGGCTAGACAGCAGCGCTATTTTATATCTTTTCAGATTAAAGCAGAATGATGTGCAACGAAGTGATACTCGATTATGACGACTGGGTTTGGGAAGAACGTTTATTTCATGAAAACAGTGATAAAATTATCACTTTTTATTTGTAAATTTGACAATGCTTGACATTACCACTTTTTCAACAGTTTCTTGTTGAAAATCATCAGTTGATTGGTGATAAAATTATTGAAATTTGTCCAGAGGCAGCTGAGTTATTACTGTTTAAAATCTTTCATAATTTTGTTACATGTTCCATTTTCAGTTTTCACAAAGTGTACCCCCATATAGACAGATTTATTCCTACGTCAAAAAATGACTCATGCCGATAATATAAATAACTTTGTAAAACATCAGCATGGTGGGAAATTGCTATCAGAAAAGTTATTGCCAAAACATTGATGTTCTGTAGTCTCCATATAAGAATTTTGCATATCTTAAAAAATGTAACCGATAGATATTCTGTAAAATTTTGCCTAAGTCACCTTGTCCATGCTAGGTAAATTGTTCATAAAAAAGTTAAGTTCAAAAGAAGGAGGCATTCATGGCCGCAAACTTCTCAGTGCAGTGGATCTCAAACTGTTGTCGAATGCGACTAACTTTGAGAAATTTCATAAGTTCGCGATAAATACTAACAATACGGTTAAAATAATGTGTGGTCAATTGTGTGACGCGTGCTTTCTTGTACTAAAAGTCTAGCATTAGCAAATAAGGTAGTGGAATTAAATGGAAATTACTAATCCTTCTCTCTCTCTCGTTTTTATCAACTTAACTCTACAAATATTTTACGCACCAATCGAGTTATTATGCATCTGTATTTTTGTACTCCTTCGATGACATTGCTCAGAGAGCATTACCGTGAGAACATTGCCGCTTATGTGGAATAATAATTGGCGATTGTCACGCCAACTCGACTACGGGGTTGGCAGAACCCTCTCAGATTTAAATGAAACTTTGTTGATGTAAAGCTATATTCTACTTAAGAAACTTTACATACTTATTTTATAAAAAAAAAAACCATATTAAGACCACCATTTGAAAAGCTTAAACCTGATAATTCACACAAAAATGTTTATGTTAGATGATTTGTTGAAAGTTGTATGAGCTGTCATAATAAAATAATAATAAAAAAAGTACTACACTTAAAAAAAACCAATTCCTTAAAAAAGTGAAGTTTTTCAAAAACTTCATTTTAAACAAATATGAATTTTTTTCAACAGGACGACAGGCTATTGGTCCAAGCGCAATGACAGCGGAAGCGGAACGGCAGCGGCAGCAGAAAAAAACCCGATCTGAGTAAGCCTGCTTTTCGGATTGAAAACTAGTTAGAACCAAATCAACTTCGGTTAGGCATCTTGATGTCATTTGTGACAACTGTCAAACTTTCCGCTTCCGCCCACATTGCGCTTGGGCCTTATATATCAACAAGTCATTCTCTCAAAAAATAAGCTTATTTGGATGCAATCTCATACTGCACTGGCCCTTTGAAGTTTATACGGGTTTTAGTTTTGTTTTCATCGTCCTAGCTCTTCGTCATATTGATTTTCGGGTTAGCTAGCTTTAGTTTCATTGTGAAATTTTATCAGCTACAATTTTGTTCTAGACCACTTTTATATTCGATTTCAAGGTAATTAGTTGTTAATTGATAACTTTCTGATATGACTAATCAACTGCCTTCTGGGCAACACTGTATCATGCACTTATGAGATAGTAGCCTGGATTTTTTGCCCTATTCTTCCCGCCAGCACACCAATGGAGCAGAACATCATCTTCGTAATCAATTAATAACTCATTATTCTGACGTTCCATATGAGGTTACATTTTGAGAGAATTCTCAGGATCTTTATGGAGAAAAATCGATATTTTGGACCACTCTAATAATCATCAAAGTATTCGAGACGGATCTGATTTCAATCTAAGCTGAACTTTCAGATCATAGTTTTGAAAGCAAATAAAAAAAAACACAACCAAAACAGCTAAGCTATCATCTATTATTCCTATAGTCCTTATGCCAAACGTATTTATTCTCAATGGGGTATATTCGTCCCATATGGATAGGAAATCAAGCAAATATGTGACTGATATGCGACTATTTACTCAAAGCTGTTTTTACGCGATTTTCATTTTGTTGAATTTGCCCTCATGCAGGATGTGTAGAGCATTTTGGATACTGGCATTTTTTTTTTGTGATTTTTTGGAACATACGTTGCATTAAATTGGTTGGAATTTGAAATCACACGAACAAAAATAGAGTATACACAGGTTCTGTAAATGGAAAATAGTGCTTTTCTCTATTCGAAATTGTTCACACATAATCCCATCAAGTTCATTGGACATTCAATAGACGGCATACCGGCGCTCAGCTCTATTGCTCCAGCAACGACCGCAATCGAGTGATAAAGCTGTTTCACGAGTAAAGTGGTTATGCTTTTGGCCAACAGCGTCGTCGTCGTCGTCGCCATCGTCCTTCGCTCTCTTTATCTCCCTCCATACAAATGATTATGGGCGTACAAGTTTTCTGCAGCTGCAATCAGTTTTTCTTGTACGAAGGAGTTGGCGTGTGCTTTAGATATTTGCTACAGCTAGCTTGCACCAATGGGAATGGTATGATTATAGCATTACTATTTATTTGAGGAGAAGTTTTAGATTTGCTCAGCACGACGCTATTCAAATCGTAAAATGTGAAACGGTTGCAAACGGTTTGAATTATTTACTGATGTGCTGTTAGATCCCTTAACAAAGAAGAAAAATCTCCAAACTCAAGCAAATCCAGCAAAGAAAATCACAATTTGATGCAAATTAAAACAATTTTCCATCCCCTCTTTTTGCAGATGTGAACGAGTGTCTGCTGCGCAACGGTCACGGTCCCTGCCAGGATACGTGTATCAACACTTGGAGTGGCTACCGGTGCAGCTGTTCGGGTTTGCCAGGAACTCGCCTCTCAGATGACGGCCACAGCTGCGAGGACATCGACGAGTGTACGGTCAACAACGGTGGCTGCTCGCATACCTGCCTCAACACACTGGGGAGGGCATTCTGTGTGTGTCCCGAGGGCTACATGCTGGACGACGACTGGAAGACCTGTATCGACATTGACGAATGTTTGAATCAGAAATCGATTAGACAGGAATTTCGCTGTCGTGAAAACTGCGTGAATACGATTGGTTCCTACCGGTGTCTGCTGGAGGATGTAGTGGAGGGACGACCTGCTGGAGCTGGTTTGGATTACGATGACCGGCTGACTAAGCAAGTGGACGACGAGCTGGACGATGAGAACGACGATGATACCCTCTGTCCGATGGGGTACTATTTTAACACGACAATGGGCGACTGTCAAGGTAAGGTATTCGGTGGATTGGTTTTGCATATATGCATTTAGGGTGTCTGGTTGAGAGGACGAGTGGGTTTCGTGTGTGTTTCCGTTCATTTCCCTCCGGAAGAGTGCGTTTTGATTGTAGGATAAATCGCAGGAACTCACTAAGTGGTTGAATTGATGTAGTTAACTGGTACAACTATTTGTATGACACTAGAGATTCCGACTTGGTCATTGATGATGGAAAAAAAGGTGCAATTAATTTAACCAAATTTATAAATGTTCAGAATATGTAAACAAGCACCTCCGAGTAAGTAAATTCATAACTAAAGTGCCACCAGCTCCAAGATCTTAACCCACTTTATTTTCGAAAACTTTCAAAGGCCTATTTATATTTATCATTAGCTAATGTTGGCTATTGTATCCATTGTATTGCTTGATAAAATTTAATCTTCTAAGCACCTTCCATTCAATGAAACCGATCAATAGTACAACCAAATCATCTCATCTCGACCATGAGCCACTTGGCAGCTGAAGTCGTAACCATCCATACTCAACAATCAGCTTACCTCACGCCGAACCAAAAGCATCATTCCCAGCACATCTCCTCCGTTTCTCGATTTCAGATACCAACGAGTGCAGCCAGGGAAACGGTGGCTGTCAGCATCACTGCATCAACAGCGATGGCAGCTTCTATTGCTCGTGTAAATATGGATTCAAGCTCGATGTCGACAAGCACAACTGCCTGGGTACGTAACTATAATGCTTGGATTCCGAGTCGGAGCCACCGACGTCAAGATTTCCCTATTTCGGTTTCGTGATTTGATTAGCGGAAAGATACGCTGCTCTGCCTGCTGGTTTCCCGAACTGAAAAGTGAATCAAATTCATCGTCCTAGTACATATTGTTCCAATTGGCTCACTTTTCAGCATCAGTCGATATTGAACAACTGGACGAATGCAAACGAAGCCAATTTATCTTCCAAAGATGTGCTACAAATTGCTTCCGTCCATTGCAACGAACTACTCAATTTCAGTGCAGCAGTTTCCAAGGAGCAAGTGGAACAATTATATACACATTCATCAAAATCTAATTACGCTTTGATAGCACTCTGATTTATGACTACCCTGCAAGCCCTGATAATAAAGGGATCACACAGAAGCGAGAAGGAAATTAATCGCTGCTTTTCAAATCTCGACCATCAGCAACTGTATTTATGCATGGACCATGGGACAATACCTGTTTGTCATTCTGTCAGCTCATTCATCTCGGTTTGCTCGACCACAGCCCCTCCAGGCCCATTGTTGAGAAATTCAAGCCAATCCCTGAAGACAGTCTTAAACCCTTGATTTAATTCTAAATTCTACGTGGGCTTCTCCATTTGTGACCCTTCCACGTTCCACCGTATAACTCACATCATCGTTCGCAATCGAGCCTGAACGAGTAAGCTAATTTACATCAACTGCTTGTAAGATGATTTATTCATTGCCATCGTCATCGTAGTGCTCGTCCTTGTCGGCGACCGTCATCCGTCATCATCATACAATATCTCTATCTGTGTAAACGCATGAACGCACTTTCGGAAGCAACTAAATTAGCTTGCAATGCCCCGGCTTGCTCCACCGCATCCAACCACCCATCCTAGGCGAACTGTAATAATGCACAACCTCTCAGGAAGAAGCCGAATTGTGTCACAAATTAGGTGGCAGTTGGAAGTGCATTAGGCGGTAGAACGTTGTACATCAAAATGTGCGGCAGCTTTCATCATTACATCACAGATCTTCCTTCATATGTGGGGATTTCTGCCTCTTGTCAGCACGTGTTCCATTTTCGATGAGGCGTAGCACAATTGATTGGATTCTATATCTGGGCAAATATCCATCGTCTGAGTATCGGTCTGACTTACATGCGTATTCAATGTATTTCCAATTAAGACTTCTTTGAAGAATTCAGACTTCTTTGATGACTAATATGGGTAATTGGAGGTATCCATTACATTATGCTGTTTTTTCGTGACGATTGGATTCGCAAAAGTGGACATTCCGCTAAAGCAATCTTTCAACTGACATCAATTTGCCCTTGAGGCGGCCTTTCGGAGGTGTTTGAAATTTGATCTTTCGTAAAAGAAAACCCAACACGGTATGTTCTATTTAATCTGGCGATATTATACAGGCACTAGCCAATTGACTGAATTTCTGGAACCATAAGCTCAATAATCTCGAAATTTAGTGACTTTTCCTAACTTTCGTGGTTGAAACTTCTGGTAAAGTTTCAGGATTTAAAAGCATGTTAAGCGTCTGCTGAGATTAAAAACAAAAATTACCCGCCCAGCTTTGGGTCTTTTTAGATAAGACCCATAGATGTTGCTATCAAATGCACATTTTTAATCAGATAATCAATCTAACTGCACGAGACTGAAGTGTGCTCTGCTTCTCTACGGTCGCAAAAAATTTCAAATTTTCGGTTTTATTTTTTTCTTGAATTGATTTGTTCATCGTATTTTAGCTCGAAAAATGTGCCATTCGAGAACAGTTCTAGAAAAGTGATCTTGTGAAATGCATTTCAAAGTGTGTTTTTTTTAAACCCATTCTTGTCGTTACAACCTAGGGGCATCCAACTTTAAGCTTTAAATCTGGTATAAATTAAATATTCTGAAATATCTGATAAATATCCTTTAGATTTTTAAGTATTTTAAATTCTTACTTATTTTCATCGTAGTGTAGTTGTTTGTTGTTGTTTGCGTAGTTGTTTGTCATTTCTAGACATTTGTTTCGTATTTAATCAGGGACTCGACGAAGGATAAACCTGTGGAATCAAGCGATTAATTGTGTTAGTAGCAATAGTGTTAGAAGAAGTAGTAAAAAAAACATGGTGATACTCAATCACTTCGTCGATCCAAAAGATGGTTCTACAGTCAGCAAACCACGTCACCTGAGACCACCTCCGTTGTATATTTGTAATGTGTTCGACCCGAAAGAGGCTGAACTTTGCGAGTAGGTTGCCTTTGGGCAGACAGAGACGGTTAAACTGTTGAATTAAAGCTTCTAAGGTACAAATTTTTAATCCGATTCTTCCAGCATGGGAATGCACTTAGCCCATGATCGCATCAGATTGTATATCTAAGAATTCCGAAATGACGACGATAATGGAACCCCAACCATGATACTAAATACAAGACATTACCAGATGACCAACAATCTATACCAGTGGAGCAGGGTACTATTCATGGATATACCGTAAAACGAGGCGAATATAAATATTGGGGGAAAAGAAACAAAACTTCCCAGCCTTAAAAATATTACTACTATGCTAAGATTATTTTGAAAAAACATCCCACAACATTTTTCATAGTTACTTAGCTACTAAAAGAGTTCAGCCAAACTAGTGTTGGGTTGGCAGCCCTGCTGTAATTTTTCTAGAAATTTTATAAAATTGTGCTTCGAGTTAGTAGTATTTGCGAGTATTTATTTAATTCGAACTTGTTCACGTATGTTCAATTATGTAAACTTCTACAGTGAAACATTCGAACATCAACAGGTATTTATCATATTATCACTTATGTTTGAATTCATGGTTCCGATTCACACTTTGACGGGGCGAATAGAAACAATGGCGCCGATAATTGAAGTCATTCGTTTTATGCAATCGACACCAACATAGTGCTCCCTTATTTCTAGGAAAACAATGGTTAGAAACTGCAAACCAAAAGGTTCAAAAACGTACAAAAAGGCAGACCCACAAACTTTGAAGCAGGCCATTGAGGATGTTGCTAATAAAAAAATATCGTTGCGCCAAGCGGCAGTGCAGTACGACATAAGATATTCTGCGATTTATCGGCATTCAAAAAAAGGAAATACCATCAAACGCTAAGGCAGACAAACGTGCCTTACTGAATCTGACGAAGGTTTGTTAGTCCAAAGGCTTAAAATTTGCTCTGAATGGGGTCATCCTGTTGATACTTGGATGTTACGCTGCATTGTTAAATAGTATTTGGGTAGAACGGTAAAGACAATTTCAACCTTCAAGAGAAATCTGCCAGGACCAGATTTTGTTTATTCTTTTTTGAAAAGGCATAAGAAGGAGTTTTCATACAGGATGTGCCAGAATATTAAGAGAAACCGGTCTGCTGTATCTCACAAAATCATCAACGAATACTTCAACAGGTTATGTAAGGAACTCCTAGATGTACCACCGTCTAATATTGTAAACTATGATGAAACGAACTTGTGCGATGATCCGGGAAAAAGGAAGGTTATAACTAGACGTGGCTGCAAATATCCGGAACGGGTAATGAACAGTACAAAAGCGTCTGTATCGGTGATGTTTAGTGCTGCAGGAGATGGTATCATAATACCACCGTATGTTGTTTATAAAGCTGTTCATTTGTATAACTCATGGACTGAATGTGGACAGAGAACGTTAGATACAACCGATCGAAATCGGGTTGGTTCGAAAGTTCCTCTTTCTGGTTGTAAAAAAACAAACTGGAAAAAGAGTTTTAATTGGAGATAATCTTGCTTCACATTTGACGTTACAGGTTATTGAGTTGTGCTCCAATAACGACATAAGTTTGATTTTTCTCCCAGCCAACTCAACTCACTTAGCACAACCGTTAGATGTGGCGTTTTTTCGTCCTCTAAAGACTGCTTGGCGTAATATCCTCGAAAAATGGAAACTTTCCCAAGGCAAACACGAAGCATCTCTACCAAAAGACACATTTCCAAGGCTTCATCAAGGTTAAAGGACCAAACAATGTTCGAGCTGGATTTAAAGAATGTGGCATTATACCGTTAGATAGAACACCCGTGTTACGGATGTTAGCCACAGTGCCAATTGAAATTGATATATCACTATTGATCACTATTTAACGCAAGTATGGAAACTTATTTATAAAAATAGGAATCCAGTACACACTAATTTTTTTTCGCCGAGATTCCAACCGCCGAGTAGTTCTGCAATTTATTTTGCTGAGATTCGGTAACTCAGAGACTCAGCTAACACATAAAATTTTGCTGAGATCTCAGCTAACAAACACATATTTTGTAGAGATATCAGCAAAAGTAAATGCCGAGGTAATCCGCTGTTGGAGATTTTACCGAGCTAGAATAAGTGTGTAGCTATGAGAACTCAATCGTTCTACATAATCACTTATCATATTGGATGATTCGTTTATTTATTGGAAATTTTTGAAATCTTAAATATGAAAACGTAGATATGCGGTGGAACAGATGAACCTTTCAAATAGCATCCCAGTGCATTTAAAGATAATATACTTTATAAATTTGGGTTTGCTCAATTCGAATCATACGTTAAAATGCTTGTGCGAAGTGCATTTTAAGCAACAAATGTAATATTGAGCATTTCCAACACAAAATGGCAAAAGTAAGGCCACTTTTTTCCCGAATTTTTTTCAGATATAAATGAATTTTTGCACATATGTACACTGATAGGCAAAATAAAGTGCCCACCCCATCATTTTTTGAATTTCTCTCATTTATTTGGTTCAAATTAAAGTAAATACACTGTAGTATTTTTTATATCTTATTCTTTATATTCTTTTTAAGTTTCACTTATAGAATACCAGATAAAAAGAAGAGACTGACTCGAAGAAAAAAAAATCAAAATGGGTGTAAAAAAGAACAGTGACAAAAAAAAGTGCCCACTGCATTTTAACTCCAGAAAACATAAAATAAAGTAAAAGAATACCAGCCTAATAGTTAATGTGTCCTCCTTTGGCCTTCAGGACCAGCTGCAGGCGCTTCGGCATGCTCTCCACTAGATTCTTCAGGTGCTGTGGATCTAGTTCTTCCCAGGCGCGCTCCAGGGCTTCAAAATAGTTATTTTTATTGGTAACACCAGTTTTGTCAACCCTGGCATCGAGAATCGCCCACAAATTCTCGATGGGGTTGAGGTCCGGGCTTTGTGGAGGCCATTCCAGTGGTTTAATTCGACATGACCGGAAGAAAGACTTAGTCTTCTTGGCAGTATGCTTCGGATCGTTGTCCTGCTGGAATACGAATTTCTCCTCAAGGCCCGTCTGGATCAGCGAAACTTCCAGATTTTCCCGCAGGATGTCGATGTAGGAATCTGCCGTCATTATCCCGTCGATTTTCACCAGGCTTCCCACTCCACCCCACGAAAAGCACCCCCAGACCATCACATTTCCTCCTCCATGCTTCACCGTGCCTTGTATGTGGCGCTCCTGAAGCTCCTCACCCGATCTACACCACACACGAACCCGTCGCTTCCGGTTGAACAGTTCGAATTTTGATTCGTCCGTCCAGAGAACCGTTTTCCAGAACTCTAGGGGCTTATCAGCATGCTCCTTAGCAAACTTAAGCCGTTTGACTTTGTTTGCCTTGCTGATAAATGGGCGCTTCCGAGCAACTTTGCTGTTCAACCCCTGTGCTACGAGACGGCGACGAACAGTTCGACTGGAAACTGTTAGCTGAAGAGCCTCCTGGATCTCGCGGACAGTTACCTTCGGGTTCTTCTTCACTTCACGCATGATCTTGGTGTCCGTTCTCGCATCCGTTTTGCGCATCCTGCCTCTGCCAGGGCGATCCACCACTGATCCGAACGATTTCATTTTCTGCAGAATTTTCCCGACCGCTGTTTTGCTGATATTGTACTTCCTAGCGACAGACCGGTGCGATTCACCGTTTTGCACATCACGAACAACCAATTTTCGGATACACACGGGAATTGCTTTCGAAATCACTACGTCCTCCATTTTTTTCAACTGATTCAAATGCGATCACGTGTACAAATGCACCAGTTCCACCCGTTTGCTTCAATACATGTCAAACTTTCAAAACAAAAACAATCGAGGGGTTTTCCGATGGAAACTTATCGAAAACATACCGATTTTTGAAGTGGGCACTTTTTTTTGTCACTGTTTTCTTTTTCAATCCAAATTGATTTTCTTTTACTTCAAGTAAAACTTTATATTTTCAGTATTCCATAGGTGTAACTTTAAAAGAATAATAAAGGTAAGACATCGAAACAGACTACGGTGTGTTTATTTGAATTTGAACCAAATAAATGAGAGAAATTTCAAAAATGATGGGGTGGGCACTTTATTTTGCCTATCAGTGTAGGCTGCTACCCAAGATGACATTTTCCTTTTAAAAAAAAATGAAAACTTCCGGGTTTATTTTTTAATAAGAGCTTATTTAAAGAATGGGATTTACTTTTTCAAAAAATCAGCTTCAAAACGATACTTATTTTATCAAAATGACGTCTGAGAAGAAGTTGTAGGTACTGGTAGGGTCTATCCGAAAAAAATATATACTGAGAGACAAATCACTGTAATATTGTGCTGGAACGCTAAATTGATATTTTTTTCAAAACATCCCTATCGATGTTTTTAATTTTGTATGTGAATAAAGCTAAAGTTATGCCCTCGAATTGATGTAGAGTGTTAGATAGTGTTGTTACCATATTTTGAAACATATAATCAAATTTTGTAATTTTCATGACTTCTAAAGATATAGTCTTCATTATAATTCGCATTTTTATTAAGTTATTCTGTTCTCAAGTTATTACAAATTTTACTATTTGGGAATTGAAAATTTCCAATATTTTAGACCATTTTCAAATGTTTGTCATGATGTCCAGCTATAAAATGTACATATTATGATTGCATATTATTTAACAAAAAAATATCCTTAGACACGGAGTCAGCATCACCCGTTCTGTTTTAGATTCAACCGAAAAACAAAAACAAATTGATGTTGACCGATATAACCGCAATTGATCGACACAACTTCATCCATGCTCATCTCACATCCATATTATCCATAAATCCGCAGTCTGATCCACATCAAAGGAAAAAATATTCAAATTTTGTTTTCTATTTCGGACATTCCTTTTATATTGTTATGCATCCCTGTATATTTTTTTTTGCAAGATATCTTGAACATTCCTATTTATCCTTCTGTCGATTCCGATCTACACTGAAAAAAGTTTTCGCTTAGTTTCTATAAGGAAAGCACATAATAATTTTCCAAAAACAAAAATAATGATTTTTACCTGAATATCACATAACATCACAAATTCTATATGACTAATCATATAGATTTCATTGGACACATAACGTTCATGTGATTTAGTGGTGCAATTTCCATTTATGTGATCACATGAAAGTTATGTGAAATTCACATGGATATTTTCCACTGGTTATGTGATTATATGAGTGTACTCTTTCCATTCTGCTCGCATGTCACAGCAGTGCTGCCAAGCGCTTTTTTTTTTAAATAAAATGCGCCTGAATGAGAGTGATTCCAGGTAGATTCGAAAACCATTAATTTTCATATTATTTTTTTTAATTTGGCTGAGAATTTTCAGAAACATTTCTCAAGACCAAAAATGCCACTTTGCATATTTAGATCACCATATTAAACCCAGCCTTAATTTTGAAAAGGGCCCATAGAAAAATGTTAAGCGTATCTAAAAAAAACTGGTACTCGAAAAATGTTTGTCCACTTGGTTTGGTTGTAGCAAACACCTGGAACTATTTGTAAATAAATATGGAATAAAAACGTAAAAATTGTTCATCTCAAAAGATATTTTTTGTTTTATTTTTTCATATGTTTAGAGAAATGATGGACAAAAAAAGTTATGATTTTTGAAAAAGTCAAGTTTTTGGGAAATTATCCAAAACATGGTTCAATTATTTTTTCGACTTACTATATTAACAGTACACACAATTTACAATACAAAAGAACATATTTTTTTCTAAATTGTTCCGTTTTCGAGAAGTAGCGAGTTAAAACAATTTATGTTAAATGTTGGTAGTTTGTGGCTATTTTCGAATGTATTTCGCGGTTCTAGTATATGAATCAGGAAATGTGGAATAAAAATTCTTTTGGTGACTCATCGATATGATCTAAAATATCCGGAATATGTGCATGTTTTTAAGCCATGTGATTTCATTTCTTGCAAATACATATGTCGCTCGTTTGCATTTGCAAACAACTTATTATTGGGATTATGAGAATGATTTAAATTATTTTTACATTGTTTGATTGATATAGTTGCAACATACATCCATCCTTTACTTCGTCGTAATATCGACAATTATCTTTTCATTGTTACATGTACTGCAGTTTAAAACCTGAATAACAGTAGTTGTATAACAAAAGAAAATTTGAGTCGAAGAAAAACCATTCAACTTTTATTCCATCTGGCAAATACTAGAAAAAACCCGAATTTATGCAGGATGCAGAAGAAGTCTAATTGCTTCGATGAAGCTTATACATTCAAAAAGATAAGGCCTACAAAACTAAAGACAATAAAAGGAAAGGTTGAAGTTGTATTGTATTCTTTCACTGCAAAAAAAATTATAATGCAATGAGTATTTTTTTTAAATAGCAAAATTCTGCGTTGAGGAAAAAACTCATTGCATGTGACATTCAAAAGTGTCTATGGGACTAACAGCACATTCTCAGATTCCAATTAATCTTTGTGGGTGTGAAGGCTTAGCATAATTATATAAGCAAAGCAGAGCCTGTCTGTGAGGACCACCCTAGCACAATACTATCACCGTAACAGCCGACCAGATGATGGCTCCGGCTATTGTACTGGCCATCGATCGACCAGCAGTTGATTGTATATCCAGATCACTTTCGTTTTCATTAGCACACGGGAGATGAGGTGGACGATGAGAGCGAGAGATTCGGTCTACGATTCGATCTCTTGTGAAACTCACCACATACACGATGGGATACTGGGATTGGGTTAGAGAGTAGATAACGGATATTTTGTATTTTAGTTGATAAGTGGCACAAGGTCGAAGACGGTCCTGCGAGACCGAGAAATATTATTGTAATTTGTGGTGTAGTCTGTTCAGAATAAATGTAGTGTAGTTAGAGTTTGTGTTTCGTACAAAACTTGTGTGTTAATGTTATTTGTATAATGAAGGAAGAACTTGTACCCTTCACCTGTTGTCCATAATATGCGGTGAAGATTTGCGTGCCCATCACTGATCCGTTCCCTGTCGATCAATCATCGAATGATTGAGTTGGACACCAACAATCGTTGTTACGCTAGTGTAGAGCGTTCACCTCCACCGAAGTTTCTTCAGCAAGGACACAGGTAAACCTACAGAGCCTAATATGATTTTCATCAATGCATACCTTATGTTCTAAAGGCAGTCATGCCTAATACCTAATTAAATTAATTCCGCGAACTACTGCTTTAAGGAACATTAATCACTTCAGTTGCTAGGCTGAAAAATATAAATATCATAAACTATATAAAGTTCTTTAATTACGCACTATAGTTAGTCAAAACATTAAAATTTAAAATGACATCACTAAAGTTCATCACAACAGTGCTATTAATTACATTGTAAGTTCTTTCACAGACGTCAAGTACGAAAAAATAATTTTAATACGCTCACTATCCCTTTAAAATTGATTAGCTGCAATATTCACATGCATTGTAACATTCCAATAAAACAAATTCAATAGCTCAGGTGCCTAATGTCTGCTCAGCGATTTTCCTACCATTCCCTTAATTGAATTAATTTGAGTCTGGCCATATCATTTTCAATTTATTAGTTGTTGAATTAAAACAAAAAACTACAAATAAAACCACCAAAAAATCAAAGGTTGTGCCTTAGACACGACCGCAGTATGACGTAGAACTACGCAAAATTGATGTGTTTTTTTTGACTATTATACTTTATCTTAAATTTTTCAAGTTTTTCAATGTTTCCTGGAATAAAACAAATTAGGAGAATTCAAATGTGGCGTCATAAACAAGCCGTTATATGTTTTGGAATAACACCCTAGTATTCTCCACAAAAACGTCAAGACGCCAGTAGCTCCATAATTAGTTTTAAATGAACCATTAAGTTTCGTCAAAAAAAAAAATAACATATTTCGCGTTTCGTAATATTTGAACGGCACCCAAGTATCCTTCCATCCCATCGCTGGTTGTCAAGGTGATCATGCCGTGATCCACCTTTAACCGCTGACTTTCTGCTAGCCACGTCATCCGAAGAGGAAATGACCAGCGGTACGACAGCACCGCTGTTTTATATCCTTTCAGGATCAAGCAGAACGATGTGCAACCAAGTGGTACTCGATTATGGCGACTGGGTTTGGAGAAAACGTTTATTTCATTAAAACAGTGATAACATTATCATTTGAATATTTTTCAAAAGATTGATCATTGAAATTGAGCAAAGTATCTATTTCTTTATTTCAACAGATTTGTAGAGTTATTTCCTATCGATTGGCGTATTTGGAATTTAATTTCATCAATAAATGACAAAGTTACAAGTGTTCAAAACCTAACACTATTTCTTCAAGCATTTTTTTGAATTTCCATCTCAGTATATGTAGTCCACAAAGACGTAGCTCTACGTCAAAAAAGTACTTGTAAGCATTTTACCATCTAGTACTCCGCACCAGATTTGAGGGCATAACTTTAGCATTCTTCAAAAAAAACAAATGAAAAAATCGACGCGGCGGGGGTAACAATTTAACTATTAGGCACGATTTTACGGTGATTTATGGTTTTATCGTCACATTGAAGCAAATACCTTGTAGTTTTATGGTATGGTAGCATATGTATGGTAGATAATCTGGATCATCTTGCAGCTTTTTGAGTTACTAAGAGTATGCAAAATATGGCAAAACAATTCACGGAAACTTCGAAAACATTTCAATTTCAATTCATATCGGGTTAGCAGTGCCGGCGGAATAGTGGTAAGTGTGACTGCCTCTCACCCCAAAGAGGCTGAATTCAATCCCAGTCGGTGCCACCGAAATTTTCTGAGGCATAAAAGGAAGTAACGCCGTGGGTCCCCGGTTCATGAGTTGATGGCTAGATAGGTAGGGTCCAGGTGTGGAAACTGCCTTCTTGGCGTCGGTAGATTTGGTACTCTGTACGGAAAACAAGATCGACGGAAAATAAATCAAGGAATACAAAATTCTAATCGGGTTGCGGTTATGCATCTTATTGTTTATTTTCAAAAGCAAACAAAATACGAACTAGGTGTCATGGACATAGTTGAATCCTTCCTACATAAGAAAAAAAAAACTGAATAGAATGTATATCTCTTTTAGGGGGATTCATCATCAGTTTGAAAATATTAAAAGAAGCGCATTAGCATGTCAAAAAACTTCTCTCAAGACATCATACCTCTAAAATGTTTTATCAAGGCGCTAACCAATGACATTTTCAACCACTGTGCACTCCTCACGTGCTGGCCCAGTTGATGAGTGGAAAAAAGCGTTCTGATAAATTAATGAGAAAAATGTAACCGACAGCAACAGAAAAAGGAACCTGCACCCAGAGCTCCCGACAGCAGCAGGAAAAAAATCACAAGTAGATAGACGTTGAGAAATTAATTGAATTATTTAAATTTCCCATCGTGTTCCGTGACGACGACCGAGATGGAAGGCAGCAGAGAGCTGTCACTTTCACTCACTCATTTACGCTTACGTTCGTTCTATCCCTCCATCACCCAGTTCCAGGCGAAAACCAAACCAAGTGCAAAATACGCCAAATTCCAAAAGTGGTGTCAGTTAAAATGTGAAAAATTCCGGCAGTAAATTTCCGAACCACCCTCCACAGAAGACCGACCGGTGAGCAAGGCGCCAATTTCTTTTCCGTTTGTCTTCCATCGACGGCTGATGCCACGCTTCGGATGCTGCGAGGTGCGAAAAATTGAAGAACGGTAATGGGCAGAATTTTGATTAAAAATGTAAATTTTGCATAGTGGGATGTTTTTCAACTTGGTCATGATGATGATCGTGGGTTGTTTTTGTGGTCAATCATCAGAGCATTATGTGGAAAAGAAACGATTTAATCTTTTAATAGATGGAGCAAACATCACCAACGATGGTTTGGAATTTGAATTTCAATGGATTAAATCAAATTTGCTCATTTTCAGATGTTCCATGAAATTCAATTCATTCGTTTCCATGAAATGGAAAAGCTCTTCTTATTAAAAAGTTATGTGGGCACCCAGGGATTCAAGTTTTACTACCGTTCGTCATTGAACACTCTTCCAGAAAGTTAGTAAGATAGGAAGGAGTGTCAAATTACGTGGAATGATTGCTCCAACTTTTCACCCCCTCAATGAAAGGCAATCGTCATTCCCAATTTTTTTTTAACCAATTTTGCGGTGAAGATTTTTCCACACGATTTGATTTAGAGGGAACATTTTTGGGGAACTCTTGCACAGAACGACGGCTATGGCAGCGCTAGGTCAAGGCGAGAAATAATCAAATGATTAAATGGGATTTTTCGAACGTGAGTTCACTCTCAGGTTGTTTTTCTCCCACACGAGTCAACTGCGGCAGGAATGAAAAGAGCAGAAATAGGTATTCAGGCTCTTTCCTAACCAGTGACCTTTGCTCGATTGCTATCTTTTGAAGGCATCAGCAAAAATTGAAATTCAAACAGCGTGATTATGTATTCCAAGCACCCGTCTGCGTGGTTCGTTCTTAACTCTTCCCCGAAGGAATTATGCAGTGCTTTCAAAACATCGAACACCGAAATGGCTTCATCCCCTTTAAACAACCCCTTGCTTTATTTGTTCTTATAAATGTCTTCTTCTTCCCCAGTGCTGAACGATTCGTTGAAGCTTGCGGATGTAGCCTGTCCGCCGCTGTTTCCACCGAGGCACGGCTATCTGGAGTGCAGTCGCCCGATCGATGAGATTTCCGATGGACCCAACGGAGGGCGGCTTAAGATCATCAACCGACCGGGCAGTCAGTGTATCCTCAAGTGTCCGACCGGGTACAGATTGGAGGGGAAGTACTCCAAGATTTGCGGAACGACGGGCGAATGGATTGGCGATGAAAGTGGAACGTGCATCCGTAAGTATGGACAAATAAGGGAGGGTGGCGTTTGCTGCTCAGAGGGGAGACTTGCTCCTATCAGATTGTTTTTATGAGGATGAGTTGATTGTTTTATATATTCTGATTCTATGTATATTTTTTTAAGATGCAACCTTACTTACATATGAGTAATGGTTATTCTTTGTTTTAATGAACAATATTTGCTTCAATATTTGTTTTAGGCGTGCAGTAAATTTTGTTTTCGGCCGAAATGTCAGAAGTTCTTTTTGTTTTAGAACGTTTTGTTTTGTAGACTATTCCGAAATTAATTAGTTGGCATCGAAATCAAAAGAAGACCATTATCACGTCCCCAGGGTCTTTGGATTAAGTCTAACCACACCCGGGGTCAAACATCATCATGCGAAACACCATATTAGATCATTGCTCTAAATTAAGATCATTACAAGCCTCATTGCATTGAGTACTTAGCATCATCTTGGTGAAACCGGAAAACCTCCAGGGAAGTGGTTAGAATTTAAAATTGAATTTTGTGAAAATCCACCGATATTAAAAAGGGGCAAATCACCCACGACGCAGCTTATCAATGTCCAACTTACCCGTGCAGCAGCTTGAATCCAAATGACCTTTCACCAACTGTCAGGAAATGTGTATGAAAGGTCATGACCTACCTAGTTATTATCCATCTGATATCTTCTCTCTCCTTCGGAAGAAAAGTTTTAAATGTGTTTTTTAAACAATAATTAATGTTAATGAATCACTGAATGCTGTCAGTTTTCATTTCACTAATATCATGGCGCCATCCACCTTTCTATTGGCATCATGTTAATACAAAAATTAATGGAGAGTTGATTTTATTTCCATATTTATTTATTATTATTTTTTTATTTTTGACGTAGGACTACGTCTGTGATTTCTATATGGGGGTGAAAACCAAAAATGGAACATGTAACAAAATAACGAAAGATTTTGAAGGTTAATAACACAGCTGCCCCTGGACCAATTTCAATGATTTTATCATCAATCGATCAGATATTTTTCTACGCAACTGTTGAATTTAAGACTTTATCATTTTTCAAAATTTCACTTTTGAAAATTGCACGAATGTTTGTATTTATACACTCATGCTCTACCGTCGTCTCTCTCACACAGAAAATTATCAAATAACTATCATATGCAAGGGGTATTCAACTCTACACACCTCAATCTGTACCAAGAACTTTATCTGTGCCAAAAACTGTGGCAAGCGTTGAGTCGAGTGTGCCGAAGTGTGGCAATCAAGCTGTCGATCTCAGTATCCCGTGAGTTTGACAACCCTGCAGCTATGAGTTTTGAGATTGTTTATTTACATTGCCAAGTTCTCATGGATGGTTAAACGAGCTATATCTGTGTATACTCCATAGTATATACGAGGGTAATCACTGTGCCTGTCCTGTTAATAAGTAAAACGTGCATCAAATAACACGAATGTGAGTTTTTCTTTGTACAACATTCATTCCTCTTGCTTTGACGATGATAAGATTGGTAAGCGCGAGATCGTCGGCCACTGCTGGAACTGTTAGCCAGTATAAGCTGACCGTTGCCAACCATTAAGTTCAACTCCTCCACGAGAAGGAGAAGGGTGAGTGATGGCAGAAGCTGTCCATCCAGGACAAGAAATTTCTTTACCGTGTCTCATTTTGGTAGACGTTTGCCGAAACCTGTACTTATGACCCACCCGGCAAGTGGAAAATGTACCTCTACATTATTATCATGGTACTCGGACAATGCTACAACCTAGAAATCAAGAAGTCTTCGACCTAAAATTCCCACTGGCGATAGTAGAAGCAGAAATAAACTTTCAGTTACTTCCTAGTGTTAGCCTTAACTTTTGGGTACTGAATTCATCTATGTTTGCTAAACATGTTTTGGTGCGAGAGTCAATCGATTACGTCCATGGTTTTAAACTTTTGAATAGTCTAATAAATAAATAGGAGATCCTGGAAATCACTGAGATGGTTCAATAACAACACAAAAATAAATAGTGCTGCTCTTCTTCATTCTCATGGCTACTATTTACTTTTAATCCGTTTATCCTAATCGTCCATCAAATAATTTCTGGCAGCATGCAAATGCGTATCTTGGATGTAGATACCGGTTGTAAACGTTTTATTACTACCTTTTATTTGTATTTGCTTGTTGTTCCTTGATAACTTTCATCCTTACTTGGTTTTGCCGGAATTGCATACTTATCCCCTGCTGGTGGTTCCGATCGCGTTTATAAATACCGTGATTCAGATTGGCTCCGTCGAGGGCTCCAGTGTGGTTACCTTCACAATTCTGTTAGCAGCATTAAGAAGGACTCGCTAGTTTTCTCAGAACGGCCGCGTCGGGACGGGACGGTCGCGTTCTCTCCTGAGGCTTTGCCACGGTGAGGAGACGATTTTTGCAAATCTGTCCTCACTCGCATTCAGAACGGCCGTCCCGGTCGCGTTCTTATTCTATTTTCCTTGCAAGTGGGTGATTTGCCCCTTTTATAACCTATCGGGGGTCTCCAAGAATCCAGGTTCGTGTCCTGTCACGGTCGCCAGAAATGTGAAAATCCGCCGTGTAGTGACTAAGACAACTGTTGGAAACAGAATGAATATTTATTTATTCCAATGATGACTAGATCCTATACTATAATCAAAGATCCTACATCTCTCCCTTCTTTTATACTATAAATAAGTCAATTAATTAATCATCATAATTTAACAAATTTATGTTATAATCATTCAAGTACAAAGGCATTTTCTTCATTCGCTTCGGCCGTGGTCCAGGTTGAATTTCGGTCTTGTTCTCTGGCACTACTGGATTGGGTATTGAATCGGATGTTGGACTATCAGCAGCATTCAAGTCGAAATCAGGTGCAATCGGAAGTTCATCATTTGTCGATACAGGATTCTTACTTCTAATACGTTTCGCGTGGTTAACATGTCGGTTTGATATGGCTCCATTGATAAGATTTTCCACGATCAGCCGTGTTCCTTCTCGACGAACTACAACGTGTGGATCCGGGTGGAAGGTGCACGATAGTTTATGTTTCTACACGAAGTTCTTCACCACAACATGATCTCCGACGTCAATGTTGGAAGGTTTAGCTTTCCTCTTTGCATTAGTATATTTCCTACCTTTCTCCTTTGAATTTTCGTCATTTTTCCTTGCTTGATCAACATCAATTTCGCGGTTTATGTTATCTCTAATATTCCAACCAAACATTAGTTCCGCAGGGGAGAAATTTGTTATAGAATGAGGAGTTGCTCGATATGAATGTATGAAATCTTGCAGGTCTGTCTGCCATTTCCTACCCATACATAGATGCACTTTTCTTTAGAGTTTTCAATAGTGTTCGGTTTTGTCTTTCCACGAGACCATTTTGGAAAGCAGCGTATGGAACTGAATGTTTTATGTTTATATTGTTGGTTTTGCAGAAATATAGAAAATCTCCCGAAGAAAATGGTTGGCCGTTGTCACATATTATTTCGTCAGGATATCCAAATCGAGCAAACATTTCTCTTAACTTTTTGATCGTTATCGCAGCTGTCATTGACGTAATTACGGCTACTTCAACAAATCGGGAATAATAATCTGTAGCTACCAGCAAATGAACCCCTGCTGTAATTTCCGTAAAATCTATCGCGATTTTCTCCCAAGGCCTATTGGGCATGTCCGATCACTCACCCTGTCCGGCTCTGATACCAGAATACAACCGTGACAGTTTTTAACGATTTTTTTTTTCTTTTTTTTTTTAACGATTAGAATTTTATTAAATTATATCTATTATTTTACATATTAATCAATCACTTCTTACCGGTGATGCAAGGGAAAGGATCAGATTCAACTACGTTCAGAAACTTGATGACACCCAACTTGATAGCAGTGTCTCCAGAAAGTAACGAACATTTCCCACCTTGGATGACGTACAACGTTGTTTCTACGCTTCTTCCTTCAAAGGCTACGTCCGTATTTACCTCGCCGAGAACCTTCAACGGAGTTTTGGATCCATAGGCATTGAATACCTTGCTACTTCCTTTCTTGATACTGTATGCCTCGAATCCAGTAGACTTCAACATCTTCCAGTCATTTTCACTGAGCATATCTTCATCAGCACCTGTATCGATAATCATCCTCAGTGAAACTCCACCCACTGCTGCTGATACGAACCGCTTTCTTGATCCAAGGTGAAATAAGTCGAACACTTCGCTCTCCTCTCTCTGACTGGTATCATCTCCACTAACTTCTCGAACAAAACTCTTCTTCTGAGTACGATTTTCCTGACGATCATATTTTGGGAACTTCTTACCTCTCGAACAACACTGAGCAAAATGTCCGATCTTGTTGCAAATCTTTCATTTCCGAGACAATGCTGGGCAGATGGAATCATTCGAGTTGTGCCGTCCATCACACCGGAAACATCTGTTTGCGTGCTTCGTTTTGGTTTTATCCCAGGTTTTATCTACACGGTGATCCTTTACATCTGGAGCTGCACCTGATTGCACCGTGTTGACAATATTCTTTTCATTGATTCCACTTTCCCAGACATGCAGTTGGAGCTGAACTGATTCATGAGCTCGACTCATTGCCAAAACCTCTTCCAGTGTATGATCTTTTTCCAGGCATTTCCGTTTCAGTTTTTCATCCTTGGTGGTTGATACGATCTGATCGACGATCATACTGTCCGTTTGGTCCTCGAATGAACAGTTTGTTGCTTGTTTCTTCAGACGGATTGCAAACCTATCTAGCTTTTCATTTGCTTCAGGTGCCATTTGTCGGAATTTTTGTCTTCCATAGGTCTTCAACACACGTGGAATGAAATACTCATCAAGTAGTTGGAGAGCAGCTCGGTAGCGGTTGTCCAACGGATTTGAATCGTCAACATTTATCTTGGACACAACCCTCCGTACATCTGACCCACCGAAGAGCATAAGCGTTTTGAATTTTTCATCATGATCAACTACATGTGTCCACTCAAGATAGGCCTCGAAGTGCTCTCGCCACTTTTCCCACCGTACAGCTGCGGGTCCTTCATCGTTTTCAATGAACGGTGGAACGATTTGATTAACCTGTAAATCACAGTCGGTAGACAAATGATAAATTTGACAGAAACAATTTTCATGTATGAAGTTACAATTCTTCTTTTTTTTTTTTTTTTTAGATCAACTCATTTATTGGGCCTCTACTTTTACGTACTTCATCCTACGACTCATAAATTTACGATATATCTTGTGAGATCCATCCCGATTTCTCCAGGTCTCACCAACTCTCTGAGGGCCATCCCGATAATGTCGGGCCTCAATTCGGATTATTCTAAACCTTGTGAGATTCATCCCGATTTCTGCGGGTCTCTCGTGATTCATTGAGGGCCATCCCGAATCTGCATCGAGGCTCAATACAGAATCTTGCAATGCTTATACCAGACACTTCGGGTCTTGCTCATTAAATTGAGGGCCATCCCGAGACTAACGGGCCTCAGTTCAGATTACTTTGAATCCTGTAAGATTCATCCTGGTTTCACGGGTCTCATAACATATAATTGAGGGCCATCCCGACTGTTTCGGGTCTCAAATATTGTAAAATTTAGTAGTAGGTAGGTTCCGTATACTCCAAAATTTCCTCGAGAAAATTACTTCAATCAGATTTCTTTTTATACTTTATTTTATACGTACCATGGAGAACGCCATTATTTAGATGATAACCCGTAAAAACTCCGCTCGGTTCCAAACTTTTCCGCTGCAAAAATTGCTAGATTTTCTTGAACAGTTTTTTCTCCTGTCGTCGCCAAAATGTAGTGACTAAGACAACTGTTGGAAACAGAATGAATATTTATTTATTCCAATGATGACTAGATCCTATACTATACTCAAAGATCCTACACGCCGATATTAATTATGGGCAAATCACCCACGACGCAGCTTCTCAATGTCCAACTTACCCGTGCAGCAGTTTGAATCCAAATGACCTTTCACCAACTGTCAGGAAATTTGTATGAAAGGTCATGACCTACCTAGTTATTATCCATCTCATAAATCTAAGCCCATCATGTAGACTGTTTATGATGGATTTAGATTCAAATCAGACATACAGTTTAGATCACTTTAGCAGCTTAAAGGTTGAACACGAAAAAGTCACTGCCATTAAGGCATGTTTTGAGTACTTTGTTTTTTTTTTCAAAATTTCAGTTAATCAAGCTAAGAGTGTATAGAATCACAGTAGGCATTGGTTGTCAGGATATGTTTATTTGTTTACATCATCTATTTTTCAAACCTGCACGCTCCTGACAGTATTTGGTCAAATTTCTGGGCAGGAATTTTGTACCCCGGTTGACCGGAAGAGTGCCCCGGAAGAATGTAAAATAAAAAAGAAGCTGGAACTCCCCAAAAAGTTCCTTGTCCAGCAAATTTACCAAGAGAAGTGCCTACGAAAGAGAACACAGCCGTTTATGGAGCAGCATGAGATGGATTGCCTATTCTGGCCGAAGTTGGCAAGCTGCCGCTACTCAAACGATGGTCCTACGATAAGCATAATTCCTACTAATGCATAGCTGTTACATTGAACTATGAAAAATCAAATGCCTTTTTAATCCCTTTTTAGATTTTCGGTGCGGGGTTTTTTCGTGTTCAACGTTTATAGTAACAAAAGTATTCAACATGGTCTCGCTGGTTTATGAAAATAAGTAACGCATAATTTCAACTCTCCAGTCAAAGGTTATTTTTTTCCAAAGAACATACCTGCTTTTGTAAATAAAGATTCAATTGTTAGATTGGCAATAATTTTAACCCTCCCACGCAAACTAAGGTCACAATCTTGTTTGGGGAACATTACCCTTTCTAATAGTGGTGTAAGATTGCTGTAAGAGCTTCGAAAAATTGACGTTTGAATCTTTGCTTACCAAAGCAGATACGTCCTGTTGATAAATTGTTCTTGATATAATTGTTAACTTTTTTCGTACTTTATCATTGAAAATAAAATAAAAATTGTTGGGATTATTGGACATTTCGTAACAGTAATATGTATCGTTGAATTTGTTGACAGGAATTCTCGTAAAATATTATTATATGGAAATATTTAAAATAACCATTCTGAGAAAACGAAACTATTTTTTTTGTTTGCTTTAAGGGCTGTGGACCAGAGCTGGTAAATATCACGGCCGTCATGTGACAATGAGAAAACAGGTCCTCTCACTATCATGAGACGAGACTACCTATCACGATATTTCTTGTCATTTTCCAATGATCAAGCACTCATGAGAATAATTCTTATGCGGGTTTGACATCAACATTTCTACCAAATTTAGATGAATTTAAGCAAGCAACCGTATGTAATCGGTAGAGTGAATATATTATTAAGATTTTCTCGTTACAAGTAACTTTAATAGCAATAAATGAGCTAGATATTACGATGATCACAACACTGTCACGTTCTGTCATGACAAAAAAATCGATGAGATTTTGAAAAAAATCGTTTTATCATCCGATGATAGTGACAGAAATATCTCTGTAAATATCACGTGAGATTTTTCATTGAAAATGACATTAACCAGCCCTGGCTGTGGTGAACAATTTTTACTAAAATTTTACAGATTGATAGTTTTTAAATAACCATGTTCATTAGACTGATGCAAAATTTGAAATTTTCGCTCTTCAGAGCTCAAACGATTTCAAATCAGGTCTTGATTAGCCTCTCAAAATTTAAACTCACTTGGTTAGAAACTGACTTGGCACAAACTATTCAAAGTTTATATGGAAATTACTATGGGAAAACCAAACTTTTTGTTCATTGTCTTCTACCCACTTTCCATATTGCTTTTTCAAAAATTTCTATAACTATTATTACGGGAAATTTTCTAAGCTACAACTTTGCGCAATATCGTTTTTCAGCCAAATGTCAAATTAAATTGTTATTAATTGCTTAAGAGATTGATAATCTTATGGCATGATCAAGCAGCTGTTCTGTAGGCAACACTGTATTCTGCAGTGTGACATAATAGCCATTATATTTGTGCTCTATTCTTCGCACCAGAAACACCAATGTTGCCTGCTGAACAGTGGAATGAGCATAATCATAAGACATCAGTGACTTGAATCATTAATAATTTTTGTTCCTTACATATGATTGAAAAGTAGCTTCCAACAAAGTTGTAGCTGAGAAAATTTGCTACAATCACTGCTATCATTTTAAAAGCATAGTGATGTGGTGAATTGTTAGACATATATGAACAAAAACATAAGTTTTCCCATAGTAATTCCCATATAAACTTGAAATGGTTTGTGCCAAGCCAGTTTTTTACTAAAGTAGTTCAAATTTTGAGAGGCTAAGCAGGACCCAATTTGGAACCGTTTAAGCACTGTGGAGCGTAAATTTCAAATTTGGCATCAGTCTAATGTTCATTCAAGGGTCCCTGCTATTTAAGTGTACTCTTTTCTAACTGACAAGTAATTTTATGTTGACAATCTGCAATTCGAATTCAGTTTTGAAAGTAAATTTTATGTGAAAATTCGCCAACTCTCTTCAAATTATAACAATATTGTGTTGGTAGCTTCAGCAAGGATGAACCTCATCAAACGCATATTCGCCAATGAATAGCACTGATTTTCAAAACTAACGTAATTCATCTACACTGGCTTAATACAAATGTCAAACCACTTAATTTCAAATTCCTCAAAACAACTAAACACGTACTCACAGTGCATCTTTCCTGATTGTTCTCCGATCCATAACTCATACACCACCTGCACTCTGCCCAGTGTCATCATATCAGCATTCATCCAGATTCTGCCTTTAAAATATATAGACCTTCCAACACAATTCGTTCACTCCAAGATTGCATCACCACCATATCGGGTTGAACTTTTTCCCAGCACGAAACTATTAGCTAAACTAGCGCATAAATCAAACGAATGTCACAACTTTGCACCCAGCATCCTTGACCCCATCGAGTGCCACACCATGTGTGAGTTTGCTCACATACATATATGTTTTTATATTCAATGGACGTGTGCTGATGATCATCTACTGCTCGTTAGATGAAAGTAGGAAAAAGCGGGAAGCTGTGGGAAAAGTTTGTCCTCTCCGGAGTGCCAGCTGGTCAGCGAATACCATACACACACACATATACGAAGATAAGTGTCCCCGGCAGCATCAGATGCCGATGACTGGTCATCATCACCACTGCATGAACCTTTGCCCTACACTTGTGATTCCATTTTTCTTCCCTCCGGAATGGCTTTGTTTATAATTTAACAAACGAATATCTGGCACCCCTGGAGAACGAGAAAGCACCACGATGCAATGCGATGTAAAACTTTCACTTGTGGTTTCAGGAATCCCGTATTCAATGCAATTCACTTGAGACAAAAAAAACTACTCCTAGTTAGTTCAAAGGGGACCACTTGCCGCGTTCAATTAGGTGGAAACACAATCACACACAATTGGCTCTGCTCACTCAATGCAAGCACACGTGAACAGGTTGCAAAGGAACAAGTTTTTCCCTATTTCCTTTTTCCCTTTGATTCGAAAGCATTGAACGAACCAACCTGTAATTGCTGACTGGTGTATTTTTTTTCTATCGTTCTTTTCCCACAGGGTATCCTCAGCCGAAGCTAACCTGCCCGACGAGCGTGAACGTGGAACTGCATCCGAACGAGACGGATCAGACGGCGGTCAAGCTGAGACGGCCGAAGACGGATGTGAGCTGGGAGCGGGACATTGTGGTCGAACCGTTCTGGGCCAAGAAGGATGTCCTTCTGCTGCCACTCGGGCCGGTCAATATCAGCTATACGGCCAAACATCCGGTTTCCAAGCTGACCAGCAGCTGCACCTTCGTCGTCAATGTGATGGGTGAGTTTTGATGGGATTTTTCGTTTGTTTCTTTGTTCGTTGCACCAGATCGGTTGTTGCAATTGAGTGACCTTTTTAGTTTTTGCCATACGCTCTATAGATTTATGCCCTGAATAATATGTCGTTACTGTTGGTGCATTGCTTGAAGTGAGGTTCTTTCAATGTATATTAACCAGAATATCGTGTGAACAGATTTAATCCTAGTATACAAATCCATAAACATAAAATCAACGAAAATGTGCCCAAATATCTTATTTGCAGCTCGATTTGTACAATTTTATGCTAATTTCCACCGTTTAAAATTACCAACATTAAATACTTACACAAGGAAAACATATGAATGCATACACATAATATGTGCGTAACGTTCAATTTTGGTTTGTTATTGATTTTGAAAGCTTTCATTAAATTAAAACAGACGTTTGTGAAAAACTTGCGCACTCTTTTCAGTGAGGCAAAAGTACGTAGTTGGACCTCTTTTATTTATTCGAATTGTGTCCACATAGCCCAGGAATCGATACGTTAATTTTGAAACTAAGGGCGTACTCTTGCCCCACTATATTCTATGCCTGATGTAGTGCACCAGTTCTAGAGGCAGATTCATTTGCTGATCCGGTCGAGGAACTATTCAGGATGAAAAATTCATCGTCTTATATTCGATGATTGCGTCACTTACCACCATTCCTGAGAATATGCAGATTTCAAGCAAATTGTAAAACTAATAAAATGCTGAGAACTCGTTTGAAGTACTAACAAAGCTCAGCACGGGACGGTACAATAATTGTAATCAACTGTTTTCAACCACCCTCTCCACAGCTGGCAGACCACCGACGGTTGACTTCTGTCCAGACACCCAGATCTACACCATCGAGGGTCGCCATCAAAGCGTGAAGGCCACCTGGGAGGAACCAATCTTCTCCGACAACGTAGGGGTCGTCACCATCACAAAGTCCAATGTAAGTATCCTCTATTTGCTACGACTTAAAAAAAAATCCCTCCCTTCTTACACCGAATAAATTATAATCCCACCTCCGTTATGGTTTCATCTGTGGCTGGTAATTAGAGCCCGGGGACGGATTTCGGCGCTGGCAGCCATCTCATCACCTACGAAGCCCACGACGAGGCGGAATGGAGCTCCAAATGTGTCTTCAAAATAGTGGTCAACGTCAGCAAACGAAAGGACGTCCAACATTTTCAGCTCCCGATCCTTTATAATCGGTTTTACTTTTAATTGTGTGGTGGTTCAGCACCGACCATGGCGACAGCGACAGCGTCTCTTTGATTTTTTCCTTGCCAGGTTTCCGGTACATTTTTTTCCCTTCTATACATCAACCCACTTATACCAGGGATCGAGAAAAAGCTGCTTATATTAACCTTTTTTTCTGTCCGCTATCTGTAACCATTTTCAACTTTGTTACCAAGCACTTTTTGCTGCCATTTGGGAAGTGCACTCGGAAATATCTGTTCCAAGTTGCAATCGTTTCTGGGATGTGGAAAAAGTTTTTTTTTTGCGAGGAAAAAAATTCATCGGCACAGTATTACAAATGCAAGAAAAAAAAAAGAACTACATGACAAAACATAAAAAGTGAAAATGAAAACAATAATAAATTGCTTTAGCGAACGAGGAGAAAGCATTACTATACACAACTGCAAACACATCCCTCCCTTCTTTCGGAAAATGAAAAGTGACATAGAGAGAGAGAGAGAGAAGCAGAATAATAAGCAGAGCAGAGAGTTTGAGATAAGGACTTTTGTAAATAGTTTTGGCTTAGAATCGGATGTTGCAAGCGGGCAGAACAATGAACAATACGGAGAGGCAATAGCGGAAAAATGCAACGCTGCTGTAATAAAACAAATGTTTCGAACCAAATAATAATAAATGGAAATGAACGTCGTGACGACGGAAAGTGTAGTACATAGTTGTAAAGTGAGAAATGCTTGAGCTCCGAAGTCGACGAGAGTATTTACGAAACGACTAAAGTAAAATGCCATTGGCAACAAGTACACAGGACTAGCATTTGTACGAGCCAGCAATGGAAATTCATCAAGATTGTAGTGAGATGCGCAGTAGGCCAGGCAGTAATCTATCAACACAGCTGAGGGCAGTTGGTCTTCGAAATAATAATAGAAGAATCAGTATGCTTTTATTTAAACAGAAACCAGAATTAATGGACGGAGTGAAATAATGCTATAGTGCATATTATAAGCCCATAGGTGGTAAGTGAAGGAAACTGCAACAATATATAACTTTAAAACAAAACATATGGTTGTTAAACATGTTCCTGAAAGGTGATGACTTCCATGTATTGGGGATTTTCCATTAATCTTCACGGCACTTTCTCCACTAGTAAAGCAAGTTACTCATCACCCTCCTTTGGTTGTCACTGTTGAAGATAAGCACGTTTGAGATATTAACGACATTTGCAATTCGGAGTCATACGTATTGTCTAGCATAGAAAGGGAAAGCATTTTCGATTGAGAACAACTTGATACCGTGTGGGACCAAAATCCGTACAGCTAAGCACGAGAGAATCATTAACGGTCAATACAAAATAATGCTATCACATTATGCCCTGTATCACATCTTTTTCATATACATTTATCTTTATTTTACCATTATTTGCAAACACCAGGTCTTAAGATTACCTTTAATTATAAGAAAAAGTATTTAAATTGCACACATCTTGAATCAAAATCCGTACAGCGTTCTACGATTGAATCAAAATCCGTACAATTTTGAATCGAAATCCGTACACTGTGTTGATGATGAATCATGTAAAATCGTGCGCTGAATCCAAAAATGTAGTCCGAAAAAATCTCAATAGGATATTTTTTGAGATATAGCTAAAAAATAAATTCTCACTTTAAAAAAAAACGTGTTTACTAAAACCACAAATACCTCCGGCTGCAATGAAGTAATACTAATTATTTTATACGTGATAATCTCACTAACAATTGATGTTCAATTGATCGAACGAAAAATTTCTTACCTCTAATTTAGCGTTAAAATAATTGCTATTTATATTGTTGGATTCAGCGCACGATTTGACATAAGAATTATTCGTCAAAGGATCAAGTTCATTTTTTTACTTTTATTTTTTTAACTAGTAATATCAGCGTTAGATTAATTGATGCTCCAGTCGATTCAAAGGAAAGGTAACCGATTTCTTTTTATTTAAGAAGGTGACTGCACTGGATTTTTGTGCTAACTAATATTATGTTTATGGATTCAATTTTCTCCAAATTTTATTCTATACCAGTGCTTTGGGTTAAATATAGGTCTTTGAAATTTGACATGTGATAACGTGCAAGATGCGCCATACTTTGGAACTTGGGTGTACTCCAGCTCAACGCTACAAAACATTATTAACCGGGACTAAACTGGGCGGTGTAGCTTGGACAATGTTGTCGAATCACAAATGGCAAACTGAAGAGAAGACTGCCGAAGCATCTTTAATACACCGATAATGGAAAAGTTCCACCAACCCACTGGCATCAAGCGATAGAATAAGCGGTTCCTAAGATGGTAGCCCTATAATGGCGGATAAGTGGAAAAAAATTACAACCATCTTAGAAACCAACAAAACAAGACAATGAACTGTTTTTCGTTTTGTGCATGAAAAATAAAATAAACGTAAGTTAACGACTAAAACTTAATTTAATTTAAAACGTCAAGAGAGTAATAATCATAAAAATGCAGATCTTTCATTGCTTCTTTTCCGCAGCTTTCTTCTGCTTCTTCTCCATTGTCGCCATTGCCTCATCAAATTATAATGCTTTCTTGCTTCCAACTTTCTTTCCTCTTCTTCCTCTTCTTCCTCCTCTTCCTCTCTTGCTCAACCTTTTTCTTTTGTCGTTCCTCAATCCTTTGTTTCTTTGCGTTCTCTTTATCAATTTTCTCCCGTTCACTTTCATGTAAGGGAGAACAGCCCATAATGCACCCCTGGGGTAAAATGCCCACTTTTAGAAAAACAGCGATAACTTTTCCTCAGATGCATTTTCCGGGTAACGGTTTGTGATTGTTTTTCAACTGGAGGTTTCACAAATAATTCTTGATCATAAAATCTGACCTGCTGATTCCATAAAAAAATTACATTTTGTGCAGAACAGGACACAGTTGTTAAAATCATCGACTGTAAATTAAGCTTTTAACATCACATATCACAAAAAAAAATAACAAATTTACGTTTCGTATATTTTTTAGATATTTTACTTGATGAATCACAGTTTAACATTCTATTGAGATTTTGAGACCTTATTTCTGATGTAACATAAAGAAATAATCATTTGAAATACCGCTTCCCTTTGCATTATCTACTTGCAGGGGTTATGGTTTGTTTACCATGGGGTGCATTTTACCCCAATGTTGTGGTGCGTTTTGGCCATTGTTGTCGTGCGTCTTGTCCCAATGTTGTGGTGCATATTGCATCATGAATCAGGCGTTTTGCCCCGCTATCATTTTGGAAGCAATTTAGAAAATACCTTGAAAGTCATGGAAAATCATCCTTTTGTAGTTCTAAATCACTCGATCTTTGTAGAAAACATGGTAATGAACCAAACGCCATTACTTTCTTCTTGATTTTAGCTTCCATTCGCCAGCCATTGACGATTTTGCTTAAACGGTGCGTTTTGCACCATCCTACCCTATATTTCCGGCCATTCCTCGCTGGTGGCTACTGTTGGGAATGCTCTCTTGCCCATTTCTGTCTGCTCTCTGTAATTTGTATATGCGTGTTAGTGATATCCTGTAGGGGAGCTGCGCTGTTTTCCTTTTCGGCTGGTTCGTGACGCTCTTCATTAAAAGATATTAATAATATAACATTTACAATACGAATAAAATAAGAGAGTAGCGATTCAATACGGCATCTCTTATGGTGGTGAATGGAACGGCAAAATCTCTGGATGCTTCTAGGTAAGATTTCCCCGCACGCATCATTGCCACAGTCTTCTCCAAATCCTCCGGCGTGTATGTAGTATGATCTGCTGAAAAGCATTGGATAAAGTAGAATCGTCATTGTTAACGCACAAGTAGACGGATTTAGAATCAGCTGTTATATTTGGATCGAAATCCGTACAGTACTAATTTTGATAAATAAATACCATATGAATGATCCATTGCTTAGAATTGATATATAAAACGATAAACACTTACCTTTCCGATCGACCTTCAGGAAACTACTTGCAAAAATCACTTAAATACGCTTAACAACTGGAAGTAAATCCGAGAGATTTTCTTAGAAAATCGTTAAGAACGCAACCGATTGATAGAAATGCCCGACACGTGATAAGGTTTTTATTTTTCTTATTTTAATTGCATGACATACTGCTTAACTGTTGACGTAAACATCAAGCTAATGCATGAATGAACATGAATATGTATTCATGTATAATATTTACATTGCTTTGATGCATATAAATAAAAAAATTCAACAGGGTGTACTGATTTCGGTGCTGTACGGATTTCGGTCCCGCACGGTATATATCATCGATAGGCACATTGCAAAGTAAGCTGTCCGAAAAGTGTTTCACCTTCCTTGGTGAGCGAGCGAACTGCGAATGTGTTCACCAAGGGACCGAGAGCTCCGCATCGAGGAAATAAATTAAGTTTCGTACGCTTTCACTGAAACACCATTACATTAGGCTCAATCATGAGTTCAAGCGAATAAGCCGACGATGCTAGTTGGTGTTCAAAGAAAATTCAAGCCGCACCCGAAGTCTTTCTAGTATTACGTAAATGATCAGCACAGACATTCCGGCCTACCATCGTCTGTGGTGTTCAACGGGAAGCCGCTTACACCCCTCAGTTACCGCTTGTTTTCAGACAATTTTTGTTATTCCATGATGGATATAATTATCAGTCAAGAGGGACTAGACCCTTTGTAACGAGTACCATATTTCTGAATTCAATTTTCATCAATATTTGTTAGGAACATGAATTTAAAATAAATCTCATAAATAATCACCGCAGTCGTTGAGTGAATTCTATTAGTAGGTAACCGGAAAAGTGCTACGGTTGCGGGCTCTCAAGTTTCAAGTCAACATGCGCATGGACGAAACATTTCACAATGCTGCATTGGAGCATGGACCATTTATGCTGCAATACAGATGACGGTGATGCGGCGGATGAACGGAGGGGTTGGCGGTGAATCACCCGGTGTCTTTCCTTCACGGATACAGGTGGAAAATGCTGCAGATGAACGCGTTGGTCGGTTTAGAAACTCCCGATGCTACTTAGCGTCGACACGTGGCTTGTGTGACGCGGTATGATCACTGATCGCGCTTTGGTCGTCCCCAAAAAGATGATCGCGGTTTTGTTACTAATGTGGCCGTTCCGCCCTGCCTAGGGCGCGTTTCTAACGGTCGCGGCCCTCTTCCAGCGTACCCCGGGTTACCTTCGAAACCGATGGTGGGGCCAGAAATGGTCACTAGCTGAATGAGTGGTGTGTCAGGCGTGCACAACCTTCGCCACGAATCTGTATAAAGGAAACCGTTGCACAAGCACGTGTTAAGCCTCTATCGCACAAACCAGAAATTGTCACCAGTTTTACCTTCTTCCTCCAAAATCACTACACACGCTTCACACACTGCTCGGAACGAATAATGCCTATCGAAAGAACTAATGGGAAAGGATTCTTAAGTTTCACTAGTTAGAAAGAACCTCATGTCACTTCTACCTTACTAAACACACCACAGCGCGAGATTACGGGTGGACCACTCCTGCCTCTTCCACTGATCAGTCCAAAGTGATCGATAGATTCTTGGGGATCCTCAGATTAAACGCATTATCGTAATCTTCGGCACCGGAAATCACGTAAATCTAACGAAGTTAGATATTCGTGATACAACGAAAATTGTTCTCATGCTCTCATCAATTGCATCCCCCGCTATCGGCATCTTGCTCTAACAAACAACTCCAATCATCCAATTCGCTGCTCGGCTCAAAGTTCAGGGATAGGAGAGAAATTCGAGAAAGGTTAACAAATCATCAAAGGATCTGTACCGGGTCGATGTACGTACGCGTTAAACGACGATCGAGCAACCTACCGCCTGCTTGCAGCAATTGGACATGAATACCACCCCGGCTCTCACTACTGAACTATAACTCATTTACAATTTCATTATGCCAAGTGGTGGATATCTACTTCACTCTCGAATTCATTACCTACTAATAGAATTCACTCAAGGACTGCGGTGATTATTTATGAGATTTATTTAAAATTCATGTTCCTAACAAATATTGATGAAAATTGAATTCAGAAATATGGTACTCGTTACACCTTTCTAATTATCACTGCGACCATTACCAAATAATATTCAGTATGTCGTATCACCATTATGTGAAACGACCAGCATGGACTGCTCAAAATCATTTTCCAACCAACTATTACATTTCAGTTTCACATGAAACGTACACGGCGAATGAGAACGACTCAAATTTGAGTTTAGTTCACTCATAATCGCCAAAAGTGCAGGAACTCAGCGATGAGTTAATTTGCCTCATGTTTTCCCAGGTTTTTCCAGGATTTTCCAGGGAAAAATTCCCGAATTTGAGAAAAGTAAAGATTGGATTCACTCAGTCTATTGGAACTACTCCGAGACTGAATAAAATTTTCGTCAATTTCCTCATTTTCCGGCAGATTTTTTAGGTTTTCCACAGGAAACCATGAGACAAATTTTACTCATCGCTGAGTTCCTGCACTTTTGGCGATTATGAGTGAACTTAACTCAAATTTGATTCGTTCTCATTCGCCGTGTACTACTTGGCTCAGCGGCGCCAGCGGTGTAGTGGTAAGCGTGATTTCCTCTCACTCCAAAGGGCCTGAGTTCAATCCCAGTCAGCGCCGCCGAGATTTTCTGAGACACACAATCTCTGCTCACGCCTTTCACGCGGATGGAAATTAAAGCCTTTGGTCCCCGGTCTATGAGTTAATGGATCGATAGGTCAGGTTCAGGTGTGGGAGCTGCTCCTCTCACCCCAGCAGGCCTGGGTTCAATCCCGCCGCCGGTATGTTCTGAGGCATAACATCTCTGATCACGGGTTCCCGCCTTCAGAAGGGAAGTAAAGCCGGTGGTCCCCGGTTCATGAGCTGATGGTTCAATAGGTAGGGCCCAGGTGTTTGAGCTGCCTCCCTGGCGTCGGTAGCATTGGTGCTCAGTTCAATCGATGGAAAACAAAATCAAGGTAAAAAACAAAGGATATAATTGCAGTAGAATAGTGCATGAGCGCGGTTATAAAGTTAGGGAAAGTAAAAATCACACACAATGCAGGAGAAGACAATAGCAGTCAAACGAACGAACGGCACACATATAATTGAACATTTTAATAAGAACTTACCATCATCATTCGTCAAATAAAATGTGGTCGGGAGAACTTAGCAAACCTTCATCACACATTGTTGAAGCTTAGGTAACTTTACAGAAATTTAGCAACCTTTGAAGATATATTCGTTCAGGGATTTTCCTTTAACTTTTTTTTTATCCAGTTCGTTTATTTGGAAGGCTCAATCGCGTTAGCTTTACGGAGCCGATAATTCATTGTTCACTGTGTGTAACAAAATTCACTTAATTCTATGTCTAGTAGGAGTTGGGCTGATTACTCGCGGCTTACTCGAGGTTAGAAGGGTACATTTTCGAAGGATAGGATCAGGGGAGGAGCTTGGGGTAGGGGTTCGTTGTCTCATCAGAGCGTTGTCGCCAGTATGAACGGTAGTGCTGTTCTAGCTTCGTCCGGAGTTCGACCGGCTATGGTGGGTGACCAGTGGGCGACGATGAGACTCATCGAGACGGAGGGACAAGACAAACAAAAACTAATAAAGAGAGACAAAAGACAAAAAGAATTAAATTCTTATACTAGACATTTGAAGAAAGACATAAACGGACTGCATATAGCAGAGATCACGGGTTGCCAACACGTCTCTGATAGGAACATAGGGTTGTCTTCCTTGGGCCTCGAGGGTATTCAAAAGTCGCTCTCTGGCGGCGTCATTATCCGTACATTTCCAAACTGCGTGTTCGATGTCATCGTAACCGTTTCCACACCGACAGATGTTGCTGTCCACGAGGTTTATTCTATTGAGATGAGCATCTAGCGAGTAGTGGTTGGACATAAGTCTACTCATCACGCGAATGAAGTCACGACTTAAGCCCAAGCCTTTAAACCACGCTCTCGAAGAAACATTAGGAATAATTGAATGTAACCACCGTCCAAGATTTCCATTGTCCCAATCGGTTTGCCAACTCGAAAAGGTACTCTGACGCACTAAATGGTAAAATTCATCGTGTGAAATTTGCCTGTCATAAAATTCGCCTTCCTGCACGCCCACCTTTGCGAGAGAGTCCGCCTTCTCATTGCCTGGAATTGAGCAATGTGAGGGGACCCATACAAAGGTAATCATATATGATCTTTCGACCAGCACACACATCTGCTCCCTTACCTTTGAAAGGAAATAAGATGAGTGCCTACCTTGTTTCATCGACCGAATAGCCTCAATCGAACTGAGACTATCCGTGAAGATGAAGTAATGGGCATGTTGGGCAAGTTGATTGCTGCCAGCTCAGCAACAAAAACGGAACAAGGTTCCTGAAGTTTGCGGAAGGCGCTAGAGTTTTCATGTAGTGGTGGTAGATTCTCATAAATCTAGATTGTGTGTTCAGCCCAAGAATTTCTTCAAAATTAGCAATTATAAGTGTGTTCGTCACTCCGCATTTGATTAGTATTCTGAGAGAGAGCTCCCAGAAACGGTTCTGGAGGGGTTTTACTCTTGCCAGAACCTCGAGACTCATGTTATGCGTTGAGTGCATACAGCCTAGAGCAATACGCAGACAACGATATTGAATTCGTTCCAATTTTATTAGGTGACATTTTCTTAACGAGAGAAAGCAGAAAGAGCCGTACTATAGAACAGAGAGAATAGTTGTTTTATAAAGCGTTATGAGGTCTCCCGGATGAGCACCCCACCATGTGCCGCAAATTGAACGGAGAAAGTTGATCCTCTGCTGACATTTTTTGCTTCAAATACGTAATATGGGCATTCCAAGTGCACTTTGAATCAAACCAGACCCCAAGGTACTTGAAAGACAATGATTGGGTAATGTTTCTGCCCAAAAGATTAAGCTGCATTTGGGCTGGGTACCGCTTTCGAGTAAACACTACTAGTTCAGTTTTCTGCGGCGAGAATTCGATCCCTAGATTCATAGCCCAAGAAGACAAGTTATCTAAGGAATTTTGCAATGGTCCTTGCAAGTCCACGGCATGTGGACCTCTTACGGAAACCACACCGTCATCTGCAAGTTGTCTTAGCGTGCATTGTTCTGCCAAACAGTTGTCGATATCTTTGACATAAAAGTTATAAAGAAGAGGGCTGAGACATGAGCCTTGGGGCTAATTCTGGAAGTTGTCAGTTGTCCAAGAGAAAAGTTCATTTGCTTTTCTGACAACAAATTGTACAATAAATTATTTAAAATTCCAGAAAGTCCACATCTGTGCAGATTGTCTGACAGAATTTCAATGGAAACTGAATCAAAAGCCCCCTTAATGTCCAAGAATACTGAAACCAATTGCTCCTTGTGCGCAAAGGCCAGTTGAATATCTGTGGAAAGCAGCGCTAAACAATCGTTATTTCCTTTGCTCTTGCGGAACCCAAACTGTGTATTTGATAGCAAGTTATTTGTTTCGACCCACTGATCGAGTCTCCGAAGAATCATTTTCTCCAACAATTTCCTAATGCACGAAAGCATAGCAATCGGACGGTATGAGTTATGGTCAGACGCTGATTTGCCAGGTTTTTTAATGGCTATTACTTTGACCTGTCTCCATTCAGGCGGTACAATGTTGTTTTCTAGCAAGGAATTGAATAAATCTAGCAAGCGTCTTTTAGCGATATCTGGGAGATTTTTCAGAAGATTGAATTTAATCATATCGCTTCCCGGTGAGGAGTTGTTTGATGAAAGAAGAGCCATAGAGAAATCCAGCATTGTGAATGGTCTATCCAGAGAGCCGCCGCTAGGAGACGCTTCTCGAAGAATATTTTGTGCTGGAACTGAGTCCGGACAGACCTTTTTAGCGAAATCGAATATCCATCGGTTGGAGTATTCTTCACTCTCATTGAAAGATGAGCGGTTACGCATGTTGCGAGCCACCCTCCACAAGGTGTTCATTGAGTTTTCTCGTAAGAGTCCCTCGACGAAATTGCGCCAATAACCGCGTTTTTTTGCTTTGATTAATTGTTTCAGCTTTGTCTCAAGCTTTGAATATTCCTCGAAATATGTGGAAGTTTTGTGTCTACGAAAAGCTTTGAAAGCATCAGATTTTTCTACATACAATTTTGTGCATTCTTCGTCCCAACCAGGTGTGGCTGGTCTCCTTTTAAAGGGTGCACTTGGAACTTTTCTTTTTTGTGCTTCCAGTGAGCTTTTGTAAATCAAATCGGCTAGGAATCGATATTCTTCCAATGGTGGAAGCGCATCTATTGATTCGACACCGATTGTCACCGCCGTTGCATATTTCTGCCAGTCGATGTTCCTTGTAAGATCAAATGGAACCCGAGATGGTTCTGCAGAGTGAGGGCCACACTTTATTGAAATGATGATTGGCAAATGATCGCTACCATGGGGATCATTGATAACCTTCCACTGACAATCCAATGATAGCGATCTTGAACACAAAGATAGGTCGAGTCAGCTTTCTCGAGCCGGAGGTTTTGCTATACGTGTCGCTTCACCAGTGTTCAAAATAGTCAAATTGAAATCGTCACATAAATCGTAAAAAATAGCCGCTCTATTGTCGTCATATAGATCGCCCCACCCAGTACCATGGGAGTTCATATCACCCAGAATTAATACTGGGGATGGAAGAATCGAAACTAGATTCCAGAGTTGACTACGGCTAATGGAGGTTCTTGGTGGAACGTATACTGAAGCTATGCAAAGATCTTTGTTCTTCACATTTATTTGGCAAGCAACGATTTCGACGCCGGATAGAGCAGGAAGGGAAATTTTGTAGAAAGGGTAGCACTTTTTGATCCCTAAAAGTACTCCTCCATAAGAATCGTCTCTATCCAGGTGTTAAAATCGTGGAAGTTGAGTTCTTTATCGGAAGAAAGCCATGTTTCACAGAGAGCAAATATATCACAATCAGAATTGTGAAGTAAAAATTTGAACGAGTCTAGTTTAGGCACTAGACTACGGCAGTTCCACTGTAGCACCGTGATCATATCTTCAACCTTGTTCGACAAATTATCCATCGAAAGATATGATTGATGCAAGGAGGGGTTTCCTTTAACTTTATTAGAGACTTTTTTTTAAATTTCAGGGACTTTGTAGATGTTCAGTGAACGTCGTAGAAATATAAGAAATTAACTTTTAATTCAGGGAGCTTCGTGGAGCTGCGTAGAGCTTCAGAAAAATTCAGGGAGCTTTGTAAAAATTCGGGAAAACTTTGTAGAATTGGGATCTGTATGTAAGTTTCGAAATATTTGATAGAGTTAATGGAACTTGATTTAATTTTAAGAAATTTCATAAAAGTTTAATGGACTTGAAATAGATCAGCAAATGCTGCAGCAATTCAGGAATTTTTGTGAAACTTCAGGGAGCTTCGCAGTATTTTTTTTTCCTTGATTTTGTTTTCCGTCGATCTTGTTTTCCGTGCTGAGCACCAATGCACCGACGCCAGGGAGGCAGCTCCCACACCTGGACCCTAGCTATCGACTCATGAACTCGTGGACCGGGGACCAACGGCTTTACTTCCCCCGTGATCAGAGATGTTATGCCTCAGAACTCCATTGAACCCAGGCCTGCTGGAATGAGAGTTAATCACGCTTACCATTACACTGCCTGTAACCGCATATCAGTCCCATATGTAAAAACAGCAAACCGAGAAAACAGCAAGTAAAGTTGGAATCATATGTTTTAACGTACAATCACGGAACACATTTCCATATACACTAGCGGTGTCATCAATGCACCGCGTAGCAACACATCGGACCACGCAACCACTCCAGTTCATCGAGCATCAAGCGTCAGCAGAAATTAGAATTATGCAGTGCTAGCAGAAGTAGGGCATAAGTATGACCGCTGAGGCAAAATTCAATCAGTTCAGTTTTAACATTAAGTGAGAAGTGTAATCAAATGGTTTAGTGCAATAAAAGTTTTTTTTTATAATCATTATGAGAACCGTCTCGTAATTGTACATATATGTGTCGCATGATATAAATAAAATCTTTTGTTCATTTACGTGCATTATTATGTCTTTATTACTATTGCATCAATACATTAAAAAAGCAAAAGTGTTATTCGAAGAAAACCGCGCTGGGACTGATATGCGATTATTTTGGCCACCACACCATCTGTTGCAGTAAATTAACGAAATTCTAAAAAGTTCAGGGAACTTTGCAGAACTGCAGCGATCATGATTCAAAATCTGAGAACTTTGAGAATTATGTAGCAATTCAATAAATTTCATTAAACTTCATAGAAGTGGTGAGTTCTATTTTAAGATCGAGGAAGTTCGCAAAAGTTTAGCCAGAATTGTAGAAGCTAAGTGAAATTTTGCAGAAGCTCAGGGAGTACTGTGAAAATTCAGCCTGTTTTTTTGAATTTCAGAATTTGAGTAAATTTTGAAGAAATAAAGATAAGGAAGCTTTGTAGATGTTCCATGAACATTTGAGTATTTTTCCGCCATTCTTGAATTGATGGGTGGCAAATGCCACCTTCGCCACTTGCTGAATACGGTGTACTGCAAGCGGCGTAGTCCCTGAGCACAGGAAAAATTTCCCGTTCATAATAAACAA
The DNA here is from genome assembly GCF_037179485.1 of Ochlerotatus camptorhynchus. Classification (NCBI taxonomy): domain Eukaryota; kingdom Metazoa; phylum Arthropoda; class Insecta; order Diptera; family Culicidae; genus Ochlerotatus; species Ochlerotatus camptorhynchus. The sequence continues at coordinate 129,213 of NW_027040841.1, forward strand.
GCATATTTCATCTACTGTCATTCAGATGGCTCTTGTGTGCTCATTGTCTACCACTGGAGTCACTCAAATGTTTTTTTTAGCAGTACATGAGGTTCATATGGTTTGAAGTCCTATTGGTGAATCTTTAATATTAAGTAACCGAATTAGTAAAGACCGTGAAGTAGCAATGATTCTGCAAATATGAAAAATTCTAAATCTCAAAACAAATTGGGAATTGATACAGATTTCACCCTAAAAAAGGTATCCACATTCTAGGACATGGGAAAAACAGTCAAACTTGAGTTATTTCAAGGCTGGCATTGACAATACTATTTATCCAATATGTTGAACAGGCACTCATTTGAACTTGGGTAGCCAAGCGCATAATATTGAATTTGGTCGGAAAAAAATGTCCTTCCTCTCAAACATTCATTAGAATCCCCACCCAGTTTTAACATCAGCGGTGCGGGGCGGGTGTCAATGGTCCATACTTTAAAAAAGATATGTAGCCAGGGTGTTATATATAATACATCATATTAACAATATGATCCATTCATGCCTTTTCCAAATGTTGCAATGGCGACCCGCAAAATATCTAACAAAATATAACGCACCATCTAGCGTTGAAAAAGGTCAGCAACAATTATTCAATTACAATCGAGGGGTGTGAATATAGCACTTATTACAAAAGTAATAATCACGTTGTTTTCATTAATTACATTGTGTATATCAGTGCTAACATTTGAACACGGCGCAAAAGCCATTTGTAAACAAATGGTTTGTGGGCCCTTTACTCGCTACCCGAAGAACGCCCACGCAAACCAACAGCATCGTCAGGAAGGGGAAAATTTCCCCTACCCGATGTTGCTGTTGTGTCGCGTGGGTGTACTTCAAGTAGTGAGTAAAGGGCCCACAAACCATTTGTTTACAAATGGCTTTTGTGCCGTTTTCAAATGTTAGCACTGATATTACTTTAAAATTTGTCTGACATGTCACTGTTGTCATCAAATAAAATAATTTACTGAAATACATTCATTTGAAATATTAAACAAATTTTCATTTGGTTTACCCCTCGTGACGATAAACAAACACATTGGTAGCCTTTTTGGCCACAGAGATGCTTTCATCACTAAAAATTTGGTTCGCCAGCTAAGCGAAAGAGTGGATCATATTGTTAATATAATATATTTGGTGTAAGGCAATAATGAAGCCTATGAATATTCTATAATTAGTAGTTAATTCAATCCAATTCATCTACACAGAAAATGGATCCATTTAATTGGATTCGTGACCATCTTTTCCACTCAAGAAAATTGGCAAAGTGAAAATAAAAACCTTATTACCATCCTTCCAGAAACTTTCTCACCCTAATTGAAACCAATTCCCCACCCCGCTTTTCAGCGAAAAAAATGCAAAATAATCCTATTAGAGAAAAATTATTGACATTACTGTCATAATATGATCATTTTTTTCTTCTTTTCATCCCGAGAGTGGAACCAGCTGGAAACCCCATCTCAGACCACCATCCCCAAAAGCAAGACACTCACTCACCCTTCTCTGAAGCAGCAGTGGAGCTGAAAAATTCTAGAGCTTCAATTTTTTGTCGTTCCGATTCCGATATTTATTAAACCCTTATCCCTCTTCCGGATTCTTGTTGAGCTTTTTTTTTGCCAGAAGTCATAGTCGGTTCAGTTTCGGCTTGGGAGGTGAAATTATACGACACGGTGAGTGAAATGGGTGAGCCACACAAAGCAAAGCCCTTCATCAGCATTATCATCTCGATGGGGAAGGCGATCCTCTCGACTTCGTTTTTCTTTATTGTTATTGCTCGTCTTCCATTATTCAACTTTTTCCTGCTTACTGCTGTTCTTTTTTTTTCTGATTTATAACCCGGACTCGTTCATTCGAATATTTTATTTCTCTTCCTCCTGCTATCTATCGTTATCAGTGCCAGTACAGGAGCTGGTCAAGAGAGAGAGAGAGAGATAGTTTCTCGTTGATCCCTAAACAAAGCTTCTTCGATTCAAGGTTTTACACCTCCACACTCTTCCCAAGCACAGCACCGATTCGTTTCGATTACGAGGGAAAAAAAAGCACTATGAAAGAAGGTATTATGAAAAATGTCAAGTATTTAAGCACATACATATTCGCTTGCATTCCTCGCTATCCGGCATGCTAGCGCACGTGTTGTTAGTCAGCAAAAATGTGGCTGCCGGCTGGCTGGAGGTAGATATCGGATGAGATATTGAAAGTTCGAGAGGTTCAAGGTTTGCCACTATACTGTAGTGCGCAAGCAGCGGCAGCAGTTTTATCTGGAGTGGTTGTCAGCATCTGCACCATGCAGCTCTGCATCTTCTTTGTCATTGATGTCCTTGCTACGCTTCTTGATCCATCTTCGAGGATGTGGCGTCGTTTGTGCTGAGTGATAGTTCGAGTTCTCCTCCTGGTGATGCTGCTCCTGTAGTTGGCTGTTTGCGTTGTCCCATGAGGAATAGTACCGGAGGAGGTTATCTGCAAATGTATTACAAATTGATGTTAATATAATTTGAAAAAAGCAAGAATTCGTAAAGATATCCCCTCACACAGTGGGGATTAAAGGGACAAACAGGACTAAAGTTGTCGGTTGGTGAAATCCCAAAATGATTTTTTTTTTTCTCAATTAGAGCTCAATTTTGGCATGTGGATACATTGTGTTTCAGAGCAACTATTGGCCAAATTTGAGTGCTCTAGGACTTTGTTTACCCCCCTGACGATAATAGGTTAAGGTATTGCCGAAGACAACTTTTCCCTACCTAATTGGATTAAGGAATATTTATCGCACAATTTCATTTGGCGCATGATATGGTACCACTTGGTTTGACTCTATTCTACCCCAAAATTCCATGAAAGATCTTAAAATTCTCGAATCAAGCTATTTTTGCACACATGGGATACCAGTAACAAATGAGCACAAAACTTGCACAAGATTTATTCTCGATGTTTGGACAAGTGTAAACAACTTTTGAATATTGTTAAACATTCCTTTTATGGAGTTAAAAATCCACTTTTGCTCTTAATAGACATACGGGGCTTATTTATTTGACCGCACATTCTTCTTTAAATTTATCAACAGTTTCCCAACCTATGACTGTTAAGACATAATTGGTAACTTTTAGTGAGATTTGCTGGCTAAGTAGATAGTTAAATACAATTTTATAAAAATAATCTATCTATGCGAGGATGGGGTAAAATGAGCACTAAACCACGCTCTTATTGTAACGTGCGCAAGCGGAATCGGCTTACTGGTCTTTTTACATAAAACCACGTCTAGAGTGCAAATCAAAAAAAAAAAAGTGTGACGAAATAGTGTCAGGATTTGAACGTTTCTAACGTGGTCATTTATAAATGGAATTCAATTCCAATTACACCATTTTATTCAGATTAAATGTAAGATTTGTTTGGTATAAAGACGATAGTTGTTTAGCAATGGTTAACTTTTGAAAATTGATCAAAATTTTAGTTGTAATAAACCAATAATGTGCTCGCTCGTTATGATTATTGACAGAACAGAGAGACGAGCCGGTACCACTAAGGTTTTTTTTTCTTCTTTGTATTTTTCTATTCATTGGTCTACATCAGAAAAATACAGAAACAAATTGGACCGTAGAATGCTAATCTTAATGCTTAAGTAAGAGAAACGTCATCGTTTGACTGCCGAGTGCTAGAAATGGGTTGTGCACTGCAAACGAAACAACCTCAGAAAGTGAGTAACTTCATTCGTAAGGATAAATTTCTTAAAGCGCAAGTCACTCAGCACATGAGTAACCTACCCTTGTAGAAATTATCGCTCATAAGTGAATGATTGACCATAACAAAACAAATATGCACAACAAAATTTCATGCCAATTGGAGAACCTGGAGTCAGTGTTTTTTTTTTGCTATTTGGCCTGTGAATGGTCAGACTTGGATAAATTTTACAGATAATGTTTCACAGATCCACATTAAATCATTTCAAAATTATGCCGCTTCAAGAAATCATCCAGCTTTTTAAATATGGAAAATACTAGACCAAGATTAATTTTATAAATAAATTAGGATTAACATAGGTTTTTAAAAATGTGTTAAGGATTTAACCAAATTCCCGCTTATGTTCCGGGTTTTTCTGATTTTTTTGTATTAATTTATTTGTCCAATTTATATGCTCAATCGAATAAACTTTACAGAGCCAAGTTATCATTTGCGTTATGCATAATTAATGTCTGAAATCTAGAGTTAAAGGAACTGAACCGATAACTCGCGGTCATCTCGAGGTTAGTAGAGATTTACAGTTTTATGGATGGGGAGAGGGAGGGGGAGGTTTCCCAAGTAACACCAATGCATATAATTATGTTGAGTAAACTTCTTTACAACCAAATCCAGCCATATAAAGGTTATATAAACTGTTATGGAACATGTGTGTTGCTAGGGTTGAATTATGATTTACGATACAAATATTTCATTATTCCTAAAACATGAACTTATTCCTATTCAATTTGGTATCCACAGTGTAATTATACAATTGCTACAGAAACAAACATTAAAAAAAACCCACACGAACAAAACAAAAACTAAAAACAAGGTTAGTCAAACTTAGAATCTAAGGTTAATATTCTTAAAGAAAACATATATAAGTTTCATAAACTCCAGATCGCGTCTACCCAAAATATCTCAGACTGGAACATTAGGTTGTCTACCTCGAGCCCGAAGGGAATCGTACAGTTCAGATCTGACTCCGCGATGCTCAGCACAAGACCAAATAATGTGATCTGCGTCCTGGTAACCTTGTCCACATTCACAGAAATTGCTGTCCTTCAGCCCAACACGGAACAAGTGAGCGTTTAACGAATAGTGATTGGACATGAGGCGAGACATCATACGAATGAAGTCTCGACCCACATCCAACCCCTTGAACCAAGGACTCTTCGACACCTTAGGGATGATCGAATATAGCCATCGTCCCAAACTCCCTTCATTCCACTTATTCTGCCAGCTGACGAGTGACTGTTGACGATAAATGAAGAAAAATTCATCGTAGGCGATTTGTCGATCGTAAATATCGCCTTCCATAGCGCCCACCTTAGCAAGTGAGTCCGCCATCTCATTGCCCGGAATCGAGCAATGGGATGGGACCCATGCAAAGGTGATGACAAAAGATCTTAAAGATAAAGCACTTAAATGCTCTCGTATTTTCATGAGAAAATACGAGGAGTGCTTTACCGGCCTCATGGAGCGAATAGCCTCGACAGAACTGAGACTATCCGTAAAAATAAAATAGTGATCTGGTGGAAGTAAGACGATCGTTTCTAGCGTATAGTCTATAGCCGGCAGCTCAGCAATATATACGGAACAAGGAGCTTGAACCATTTGAGAGGCGCTATGAAATTCGTTATAAATACCAAAACCAGCGGACGCCTCTATTAGTGATCCATCTGTGAAAAACGATCTTGCGGAATCAACTTGGCCTAATTTTGCAGCGTAAATTGACGGAACAATCGTGGAACGATGATGTTCTGGGATCCCACGAATCTCCCGCGTCATAGATAAATCAAAACTAACTGAATTGCCGAAGTCGGAGAAGCATACACGATGGGGATTATGCTGTGAAGGGCTGACATCCTGAGTTATGTACACGTAGTACAATGACATATAACGAGTTTGAGGGTTTAGCTCAAGAAGCTTCACAAAGTTTTCGATTACCAGTGGGTTCATAACTTCACAACGGGTGAGGAGCCTGAGGGACAATTCCGAAAACCGATCAGAGAGTGGCAACATTCCCGCCAACACTTCAAGACTCATCGTATGAGTCGAGTGCATGCATCTTAACTCGATACGAAGACAACGATACTGGATCCGTTCCAGTTTGATGATGTGAGTTTTAGTCGCCGACTGGAAACAAATACTACCGTATTCTAAAACCGATAAAATCGTTGTCCGGTACAACGTTAGAAGATCTTGTGGATGAGCTACCCACCACGTTCCGGTAATTGTTCGGAGAAAATTGATCCTTTGTTGGCATTTTCGTCTTAGATACTCAATGTGGGATCGCCAGGTGCATTTGGAATCGAACCAGACCCCAAGATATTTGAAAGACATAGAATGAGTGATCGGCTTACCCAAAAGTTGAAGCTTAGGTTGTGCTGGGCTATGATTCCTAGAAAAAACGACCAACTCAGTTTTCTCCGATAGTCCAAGTAGACAAATTATCTAAGGTATCCTGTAAGGGTCCTTGCAGGTCGACCCTTTTGGGCCCTGTCATAGACAATACGCCGTCATCTGCAAGTTGTTTCTACGTGCAGTTGTCACTTAGACAATTGTCAATTTCTCTGACGTAGAAATTATACAAAAGGGGGCTTAAACATGAGCCCTGGGGGAGACCCATGTAGCTAAATCGTGAAGCTGTAGAGTTTCCATGAGAAAGTTATTAATTAATGGAGAAAGTTATTAATTAATGGAGAAAGGCCACAAGCGTGGAGTTTGTCTGAAAGGACTTCAACCGATACTGAATCAAAAACCCCCTTAATATCCAAGAAGACAGAAGCCATTTGCTCTTTTTTAGCAAAAGTCAACTAAATTTCAGTGGAAAGCAACGCGAGACAGTCGTTCGTTCCCTTGCCCCTACGGAAACCAAATTGAGTATCTGAGAGTAGGTGGTTCATGTCAACCCATTTGTCCAAGCGAAAAAGGATCATTTTATCCAACAATTTTCGAATGCACGATAACATCGCGATGGGACAATACGAGTTATGATCTGACGCCGGTTTTCCAGGCTTCTTAACGGCTATAACTCTCACTTGCCTCCAATAACCCGGAACAATATTGAGCTCCAGGAACTGACAAAACAAGTTCAACATGCGCCTCTTAGCGACGTCTGGGAGGTTCTTCAACAAGTTGAACTTGATTCTATCAGCCCCCGGAGCCGAATTGCCACACGAAAGGAGCGCGAGTGAGACCTCCACCATTGAAAAAGGCTGGCTGATCTCGTCTACCGAATTCGTCGTTTCACGGCACGGAATCAGGACATACTTTTCGCGCGAACTTGAGAACTCCTCGCTCTCGTTTTTCGAAGACCGGTTACACATCCTTCGCTCCCCATTCCAAAGCGTATTCATCAACGTTTCGCGCGATAATCCGTCCACGAATTGCCGCCAGTATCCGCGTTTCTTGGCTTTGATGAGACTCTTGAGTGCGCGTTCAAGAGCCGAGTACGCTTCGAAATGTACGGGTGTTCCACGTTTCCGGAAAAGCTTAAACGCGTCGGACTTTTTACGATAAACCTCAGTGCATTGCTGGTCCCACCAAGGGGAAGGAGGTTTCCTACGGAAAGACGTTCCAGGAACCGGCCAAGTTTGAGCTTGAAGCGCGCTGTCCAAGATCAAATTGGAGAGGAAGTTATATTCCTCCAACGGTGGAAGCCCTTCTACCGACGACACGGCTTCCTCTATCGCGGTCTTGAACGTTGTCCAATCGATATTACGGGTGAGGTCGTACGCGACGTTAACGGATTCCGACGGATTGAACCCACTGGCAATCGAAATTTTGATCGGCAAGTGATCACTACCGTGGGGACCCTGGATCACATTCCACGTGCAATCCAACGATAATGAGTTAGAGCAAAGTGTGAGGTCTAATTTACTTCCATTTGAGGATGGACCAGCCAAACGTGTTACTTCTCCATTGTTAAGAATTGTCATATTGAAGTTGTCACAGAGGTCATATATCATAGTAGAACGGTTGTCATCATACAGTTCCCCGCAGCCTGTACCATGGAAATTAAAATCTCCCATAATCAACCGTGGAGTCGGAAGAACTGAACAGATATCTTAACGTTATTTTCGATTAATTGCAACTCGGGGAGAAATATACACAGAAGCAATACAAAGGCTCTTGCCTTTAACAATAGCCTGACAGGCGACAACTTTAATACCTCGGAATTGTGGAAGATTCACTGTATAGAAGGAATGGCACTTTTTGATCCCCAAAAGTACCCCTCTTCCACGTGAATCCTCACGATCCAGTCGAATAATGTTAAAATCATAAAAATGAAGATCTATATCTGAAGAGAGCCAACTTTCACAAAGAGCAAATGCATCACAATCATTATTATGAACCAAAAACTTAAAAGAGTCTAATTTAGGAATAAGACTTCGGCAATTCCACTGTAGAACAGTGATCAAATCCCCGACCTCGTTTGGAAAATTATCCATCGAAGGAAATGATTGCTGCAGTATTTTTTTCCGATTGGAAGACAACATTTTTAAAATGTCAGCTTTCACTGCGTCCTAGCAAGAAGAACGGTCGACTTGTTTCGCGCTCCGTTAATTTGGAAGTTTTCTCGCTATTATCTGACGTAAATAATCAGTTTTTTCTCGCTTAGTGATTCCTGGCATAATTCCCGATAAATTTATCAAAAAGTGAGTTTTTTTCTGAGAAGAAAGTGTGTTTTCGGCATCATCGGAAGGAAAATTGTTTTTGCGATTGCCAATTCGCCAACCATTTTGCGCACCATCGGTGCGTGGTCACGCATACCTGTGCACACGGATCATCGTCATCGAGTGTCAGCATCTGCCTCCACATTCAAACCGCTCATCCATCTCGTGTGTTCAGCTGAGTGCCGAGCTTCATACAAGCACACACCAACGAAGACGCCCGCACACGCGGATCGAAGATCATCAAAGCTGCGCGTCGCTCCGCTGCTGCTGTGTAAACGCTCGGTGGTAGTAGTATAGGATTATCAGATAAGTTTTTGTTCTTGTTTCTTTCTTTCTCCCATCAGTTAAATTTTAAGTTTGTGTTTCTGTGTTTGTATTTTTTTTCTCGTGTATTGTGTCCGAGTAATTTTGATTATCGTTGCAGTGGTAGAGCGTTTTTCGCTCCCACTAGTACGGCAAAATGGACATTTTGTCGGAAGACGAAATGGACGTTTTGTCGGAAGATGACACCACTTTGCCACGCGATAGCAAGAAGGGTCGAAAACGTCTGTCATCCCAGAAATCAGATGATGCCATCCCTGCTTCGTCATCTCAGTCTGGTAATGGACAGGGACAGATAAGCCCCCGATCGCGAGCCTACCCAGAAGACTCGACTGGCCCATGGGTTGTTTACTTTCAGCCCAAAAAGAAACCTTTGAATGTAATGCAAATTACTAATGATCTGACGAAGCGGTTCTCGGCCGTGACCGAAATCTCGAAGGTGAGGTACAATAAACTTCGCGTTGTCGTCTCTAACCTGAAACAAGCTAACGAGATTGCTGCCTCCCAACTCTTTACACTCGAGTATAGAGTGTACATCCCAGCTCGTAATGTGGAGATCGAAGGTGTGGTCACCGAAGCGAGTCTGACCCCCGAGATCTTGGCGAAGCAAGCGGTTGGCCGTTTCAAGAACCCCTTGCTTCCCACGGTTGAGATACTGGAAGTCCAGAAGCTGAACTCAGTATCTTTCAGCGAGGGTAAAAAGAGCTTTACCCCCACAGACTCGTTTCGAGTTACCTTTTCTGGTTCAGCCCTTCCTCACTACATCGAGTTGGGAAAACTTCGGCTACCTGTGCGTTTGTTTGTTCCTCGGGTCATGAACTGCCAAAACTGCAAACAGTTGGGACATACGGCCTCTCACTGTGGCAGCAAGGCACGCTGTTCCAAATGCGGGGAGAAGCACGAGGATGGCGCCTGCACAGTCACTGCACCAAAATGCGTGTACTGTAAGGGAACTCCTCATGGTCTCTCGTCGTGCCCGGCGTACAAACAACGCGGGGAGAAACTAGAACGCTCTCTTAAGGAGCGTTCCAGGCAGTCTTTTGCAGCAATGCTAAAAACAGCCACACCATCAACCAACGACAAAAATCCCTTTGCTGTTTTGTCTGATGACGAGTCTGACTCTGACTTGGCTGAGGAGGGAGTTTCTTTCAGTTTTCCGGAAGGTTCTGCACGGAAACGAAAACGCATCCGTTCGCGGAAAGTTGCAGATAAGGAACCCCAAATCAGCTTGCCCAAATCAAGGAGTGATGGAAAAAAGGAAGTTTCAACTCCTCCTGGTTTCCGCAGAACTGACTATAACCAGAACTTTCCATCTCTCCCGGGGACATCAAAAACCCCTGATGGCCCATTTTTAAGAACAGAAGCCCCTTCTTCATCCGGGTTGTTCTCATTTGATAAAATTGTGGACGATATTCTCAAGTACCTCAATATTTCTGATCCTCTCAAAAGCATTGTTCTGGCAATGCTTCCTTCTGTGAAGACCCTCTTGAAGCAATTGACATTGAAGTGGCCCCTCATTGCAGCAATCATTTCCTTCGATGGATAATTTTCCAAATGAGGTCGGGGATTTGATCACTGTTCTACAGTGGAATTGTCGAAGTCTCATTCCTAAATTAGATTCTTTTAAGTTTTTAATTCACAATAATGATTGTGATGCATTTGCTGTTTGTGAAACTTGGCTCTCTTCAGATATCGATCTTCCTTTTTATGATTTTAACATTATTCGACTGGATCGTGAGGATTCGCGTGGAGGAGGGGTACTTTTGGGGATCAAAAAGTGCCATTCCTTCTATAGAGTGAATCTTCCACAATTTCCAGGTATTGAAGTTGTTGCATGTCAGGCTATTATTAAAGGTAAGAGCCTTTGTATTGCTTCTGTTTATATTCCTCCTAGAGCCGTTGTTAATCGCAAACATTTTCAGATATCTGTTCGGTACTTCCTGCTCCACGGTTGATTATGGGAGATTTGAATTCCCACGGTACAGGCTGGGGGGAACTGTATGATGACAACCGTTCTACTTTGATATATGACCTCTGCGACAGCTCTAATATGACAATTCTTAACAATGGAGAAGTAACACGTTTGGCTGGCCCATCCTCGAATGGAAGTAGATTAGACCTCACACTTTGCTCTAACTCATTATCGTTGGATTGCACGTGGAATGTGATCCAAGATCCCCACGGTAGTGATCACTTGCCGATCAAAGTTTCAGTTGCCAGTGGGTTCAATCCGTCGGAACCCGTTAACGTCGCGTACGATCTTACCCGTAATATCGATTGGACAAAGTTCAAGAATGTGATAGAAGATGCCCTAACGTCGGTAGAAGGGCTTCCACCGTTGGAGGAATATAACTTCCTCTCCAATCTGATCTTGGACAGCGCGCTTCAAGCTCAAACTCGGCCGGTTCCAGGAACGTCTTTCCGTAGGAAACCTCCTTCCCCTTGGTGGGACCAGCAATGCACTGAGGTTTATCGTAAAAAGTCCGACGCGTTTAAGCTTTTCCGGAAACGTGGAACACCCGTACATTTCGAAGCGTACTCGGCTCTTGAACGCGAACTCAAGAGCCTCATCAAAGCCAAGAAACGCGGATACTGGCGGCAATTCGTGGACGGATTATCGCGCGAAACGTCGATGAATACGCTGTGGAATGCGGCGCGAAGGATGCGTAACCGGTCTTCAAACAACGAGAGCGAGGAGTACTCCGATAGTTGGATTCTCAAGTTCGCGCGAAAAGTATGTCCTGATTCTGTGCCGGCACAGATGATTCCTCGCGAAACGACGAATTCGGTAGACGAGATCAGCCAGCCTTTTTCAATGCTGGAGCTCTCACTCGCGCTCCTTTCATGTGGCAATTCGGCTCCGGGGGCTGATAGAATCAAGTTCAACTTGTTGAAGAACCTCCCAGACGTCGCTAAGAGGCGCATGTTGAACTTGTTTGGTCAGTTCCTGGAGCTTAATATTGTTCCGGATGATTGGAGGCGGGTGAGAGTTATAGCCATTAAAAAGCCTGGAAAACCCGCGTCAGATCACAACTCGTATCGTCCCATTGCGATGCTATCGTGTATTCGAAAATTGTTGGAGAAAATGATCCTTTTTCGCCTGGACAAATGGGTTGAGTTGAACCACCTACTCTCAGATACTCAATTTGGTTTCCGTAGGGGCAAGGGAACGAACGACTGTCTCGCGTTGCTTTCCACTGAAATTCAGTTGGCTTTTGCTAAAAAAGAGCAAATGGCTTCTGTATTCTTGGATATTAAGGGGGCTTTTGATTCAGTATCGGTTGAAGTCCTTTCAGACAAACTCCACGCTTGTGGCCTTTCTCCATTAATTAATAACTTTTTGTACAATTTGCTGTCAGAGAAACATATGAGCTTTTCTCATGGAAACTCTACAGCTTCTCGATTTAGCTACATGGGTCTCCCCCAGGGCTCATGTTTAAGCCCCCTTCTGTATAATTTCTACGTCAGAGAAATTGACAATTGTCTAAGGGACAACTGCACGTTGAGACAACTTGCAGATGACGGAGTAGTGTCTATGACAGGACCCAGAGAGGCCGACCTGCAAGGACCCTTACAGGATACCTTAGACAATTTGTCTACTTGGGCTATCCAGCTAGGTATCGAATTCTCCACGGAGAAAACTGAGTTGGTCGTTTTTTCTAGGAAGCATAGCCCAGCACAACCAAAGCTTCAACTTTTGGGTAAACCGATCACTCATTCTATGTCCTTCAAATATCTTGGGGTCTGGTTCGATTCAAAATGCACCTGGAGATCCCACATTGAGTATCTGAGACGAAAATGCCAACAAAGGATCAATTTTCTCCGAACAATTACCGGAACGTGGTGGGGAGCCCATCCGCAAGATCTTCTAACGTTGTACCGGACAACGATTTTATCGGTTTTAGAATACGGTAGTTTTTGTTTCCAGTCGGCGGCTAAAACTCACATCATCAAACTGGAACGGATCCAGTATTGCTGTCTTCGTATCGCGTTAGGATGCATGCACTCGACTCATACGATGAGTCTCGAAGTGTTGGCGGGCATGTTGCCACTATCGGATCGGTTTTCGGAATTGTCCCTTAGGCTCCTCACCCGTTGTGAAGTTATGAACCCACTGGTAATCGAAAACTTTGAGAAGCTTCTTGAGCTAAACCCTCAAACTCGTTTTATGTCATTGTACTACGTGTACATAACTCAGGATGTCAGCCCTTCACAACATAATCCCCATCGTGTATGCTTCTCCGACTTCGACAGTTCTGTTCATTTTGATTTATCAATGACGCAAGAGATTCGCGGAATCCCAGAGCATCATCGTTCCATGATTGCTCCGTCAATTTTCGCTGCAAAGTTTGGCCAAGTTGATTCCGCAAGATCGTTCTTCACAGATGGATCACTAATAGAGGCGTCCGCTGGTTTTGGTATTTATAACGAATTTCATAGCGCCTCTCGAATGCTTCATGCTCCTTGTTCCGTATATGTTGCTGAACTGGCGGCAATACATTATACGCTAGAAACGATCGCCTCACTTGCACCAGATCATTATTTTATTTTTACGGATAGTCTCAGTTCTGTCGAGGCTATTCGCTCCATGAGGCCGGTAAAGCACTCCTCGTATTTTCTCATGAAAACACGAGAGCTTTTAAGTGCTTTATCTTTAAGATCTTTTGTCATCACCTTTGCATGGGTCCCATCTCATTGCTCGATTCCGGGCAATGAGAAGGCGGACTCGCTTGCAAAGGTGGGCGCTATGGAAGGCGATATTTACGATCGACAAATCGCCTACGACGAATTTTTCTTCATTTATCGTCAACAGTCACTCGCCAGCTGGCAAAATAAATGGAGTGAAGGGAGTTTGGGACGATGGTTGTATTCAATTATCCCTAAGGTGTCGAAGTGTCCTTGGTTCAAAGGTTTGGAGGTGGGTCGAGACTTCATTCGTGTGATGTCTCGCCTCATGTCCAATCACTATTCACTAAGCGCTCACTTGTTCCGTGTTGGGCTGGGGGACAGTAATCTCTGTGAATGTGGACAAGGTTACCAGGACGCAGATCACATTATTTGGTCATGTGCTGAGCACCGTGGAGTCAGATCCGAGTTGTACGATTCCCTTCGGGCTCGAGGTAGACAACCTAATGTTCCAGTTCGGGATATTTTGGCTAGACGCGATCTGGAGTTTATGCAACTCATATATGTTTTCTTGAAGAATATTAACCATAGATTGTAAGTTTGATTAACCTTGTGTTTAGTTTGTGTTTTGTATGTGTGTGTGTATTTTTTTTTTTTAGATTTGTTTCTGTAAAAATTGTATAATTACAGAGTTGATATAACGTCGATAGGATTAAGTATTTGTTTTAGAAATAGTGAAATTTTTGAATCATAAATCATATTCCAAATCTCCTTTTCCCTCTCCCCATCCAAACAATTGTCATCCACTAATCTCGAGAAGACCGCGAGTAATCGGTTCCAATCCTTTAATTTTAGATTTAAGACATTTATAATGTATAAAGAAAATGATAACTTGGCTCTGTAAAGTTTATTCGAATGAGCCTGTACAAATAAAGTAATTAACAAAAAAAAAAAAATTTTTAAAATGTAATTTGAATTGATGGTTAGATTGAAATAGTACATTTGACGTGTAGCTGGAAAGCGTCAATTAGATCTGAACTTAGATTGGAAAGTAATGCGATCTGAGAATTGGCACTAGGCAACCGAGCTGACAGGACAATAAATCACTGCGACCGAAGACCAGAAACATAACGGTACAAAACAGCACTTAGCATTAGTCAACTTTAACAAACAAAACCAAATCATGTTTCAATATAAATAAAACAAAGAATAAATACACTGCCTCATTAACCAAACAATTGATTACGTGCGATCGTGGTCATCGGGCCGGGAATCAATACAAATTATAATAAATGTATAGGAATATTTTTCAACTGGATCGAACTCACAAAAACTAATCCATAACCGATGACTGATGGTGCGAATTCTTACACTATGAATTGATGTTGCACCACTTTTGCATTCATTTGTTCCAGAAATGGCATTAATTCTTACTTTTTTCACAAATCCGAGATTTGACAGAGTAAAAACTTCAATAAACTCTGGCAAACAGGCATGGATGACAGGCGTGTTCCCTTCTCTTCAACTCATTAATTTATCTAGTGATTCTAGTGGCTATCGTGCAGGACCGAAACTCCCACTCCTGGAAAGCAACCCAGAACCCGTGTACAGTTTCAGCGACAGTTTTTCTTGAACCGATGGCCGCCATCTTGGATTCCAAAATGGCATCTGACATCGATTTCCGGCCTCTACACGTTATCCCTTTTCCGGTTCCTGTTCTCACATTGCACAGCAACATCTTATATGGACAAGCTTTCGAGACATAAAATATTAAGGAAGTTCATGTGCACACTAGCGTCGCGTAGTGTGAGAGTTCTGAACTATAATGACCATCATCCGAAAGGACTTGATCACCTGCACAACTTTGCTGAAAACACTACTTTCTATATGGCCAGGATCACGAAATATTCTATGTTGGAAATATGATCCATATATTATAGCGCCCGTCATAAGTAACATAAAAGTGAAGCGCCTCTAGCGGCGTAGTTCCCAATTTAACCTGAATCCAATTGCACAGGCTTGTTGGTTTAACCCAGTACAGCAACTTTGTCGAAGACAGTATAGCTTTATGTATTGAAACAAATGAGATAATCCACTACAGCCCCCATTAGTGAAAATCCCATAAGCTGTGGGTATCCTTATTCGCGGATATTTAGCCCGGCAATAAGGATCCGGCAATAAGGATCCGGCAATAAGGGATACCGGCAATAAGGAATCCGGCAATAAGGATTCCTGACTGTACATTCTGCATAAGACAGACGGGCACCGAAACATTCTCCACTTGCACCATTCCCGGTCGCGAACGATAACCACCATCAAATCGACGAGCATTTATTTTGAAAACCTACAAATTTGGTATGCCTGAAGCGTGGTGACTTCACTACTAGGACTGGCGAAAGAAATGGTCACTCGATTTGCAATGAGTGCAGTAACAGTTCAAGCGATGTTTCGCTCCCATTTCACCAAGTCACCAAGCTGTAGGTTGGCAAAATAAATACACGTTCGATTCGTACCGTCATCAAAAACATTCAACTTATTCAAAAATACTCACTATAGCGCTTGTGGTGCTGCTCGATAGCCGAAGGATCCGGATTGGGGGCCTCCTCGAGTTCCTGCAAATGTCTCTGCAGAACCTGCTGCTGGTGACGCAGTCGAGCAAGTTTCTGCTTGATTCGGATATTTTTCACCACGCAACCTTGCGGAATGTGTAGCTAGCGAATAAAATAAACAAGAAATTCAAAATTAACAAGCAACCTTTTCAGCGTAGAGTCTAATGAACTGACACTCTCAAACCATGTAGCATGGTAATCACTCGTACTTAAGATCTGATGCCTGGAAAGCAAAAGCATGCATGATGAAAGGCAAAATCAAACGTGATTGAAGTTTACATAGGAGTAAGTAAAGCGTGACTTGGTGGTTTCTAATTTTCACTTACCTTTGTGAAGCCATGTAGTTGAGCCTGTTGAAGTTCAGATAGAACGATTGAACTTACCATCAGAAACGGTCGGTCGTCCTGTCAGGTTGAAAGCCGATCCATTTCCTCTCTCGCTCGGAAAGACATCCTTTTTAATTTACGGTAATTTTCACACACAAAGTGCCAACGAATCGATAGGTACGTTAGGGATACACTGAAGCCCAGGATATAACGAACACAAGGATGCCAATCAAGAGTGTGGTAAATTTGCTCCGCCTATGGTTCAAGGGAGGAATGTGGAATGGTTTGATGTATGAACTTTCACCAAAGCTCGTAGTCACTGCTACTTCTGTTGCTCCTGCTACGGGGTGGTAAATTTCGTGAGTGACCACAGAATTGGGAAAGAGGTAGGTCCTTCCCAGAACACGATGTCAACGATGTTGGCGTGAAACAGCTATCCGGCACAGGGTTGAACGGAGGTTGAATGAGAATTGATTGAAACATAAATTCCAATTAATGTGGAATGGAGGAACTTTGGATGAAATGCCGGACAGCTATCGACGAGAATGAATGGTGTTTCAAATTTCTTGGTATTTGCCAGGGTTTAAGTGAAGGTCGGTTTCATCCTGCATCGCATGTTTTTGAAAGCAAATAGTGCTTGTCTTCCATGTCAACCATGCATTGAAGGGAAAGGGTGGGGGGGGGGGGGTTAAATAAACACTTGATAAGCCACGTCTAAGGTAGAGGAAAAATGAGACGAATGGGAGGGGAGGGCATAGTTTTACCTCAATTTCACGTTACATGGATCGCTGATTAGGTATTACTCAGTAAAGCATTTTTTTCAATACTGCTACACTAAATTCATCATCAGTTTTGTTTTTCCTGAGGCTCATTGAATACCACCCATAATGTCGGTACATGCTATAGCCCTTGGTTCACAATTGACGGTCTGATATTAAATGTGGTCAACGTCGAAGTCAACCCAGCCACCCAGCGAGCAGACAGATGCAATGCCACCCATGCGTCCAGATGCTGTAGAACCACAAACTGCTTGCATCCATTATTGCAACACTCTGCTACGGCTCTGTTGTGTCATCCAGTCAGTCATGTCGTGGCAGCAAACGTGTTTCCTCTTCACGACGACACTCGCTGGCTACTGACTGTGCCTACCGTTGATTGTTTTCTCCCTATGGCTGACTGGCTGACCACCACCAGAGGCTCAGATCGGGATGAGCCATTTCCCATAAAGACGTTGTGCATAAGAACATTTCATATCAGGACGCTTGGCATAAAGGACATTTCGCATAATGAACGTATCGCATAAAAGTATGCAAAGTGGATCAAATGTTACGTCTACGTTATTCAAAGTGAAAGCCTCCAAGTTTTAGTATTTCTACTCGAAAAATTGATATGGGAGGATTCGCATGACGATCTTTATAAACAGTGTTCCAAATGCACATTACAGCCAAAATGCTACGTTTCGAAACAATGAAACTATGAGCTATTATCACTATATTTTTTATTTGTAAGTTGCTTGTAGAGGAGGTGAAGTTTGTGTATGACCTGGGGGCATTTTAATTCACATTTCCGGATAGCTGACGTAACACCCAACCGAAAGCGAAATCAAAGAGACGATTCGGCTCATCTGAGCAAAAGGTACCGCAATAAAACAACAGCCGTAGATTCAGCTACTACCATTGAGCCAGTTAGTATCGATACAACAACCGTTGCACCGGTAGAAATTGAATTGTTCAATCATTCATCGAAATAGGTATGGTTTAAAAACAATAAAATTTAAACACATACAGGCATAAACAAAGTTTATTATTCTAGAAAGTGAACATTGTAGCAACAATTCCATTGATCAAAGCTCAAACGATACCGTTCTTTTCCGGGCAATAAGTTCTATGCATAATAGAATCAGTGGATCAAACCCACATGCTAGAAGGTATACCGATATAGAACAGGACATTATGGCGTTTGAATATCTCACAGCTGGTAATTCATACTACGAATAAACTTCTATGAATATGTCAACAATGTCAAAGAAAACAATCCATCGGCATGTTCGAAAATACACGCTTGATATTTTTGAGGGATGCTTAGACATCGCTGGGTTGAAAAAGTATCTTGAAGACAACGATTATCCCTTGGTAGTGGCATTGTGTGAAGATGCTACAAGAATAACCGCAGCCACGGAATATGATTATATGTATGACTGATTCAATTAGAGGCTTGGTAGCACTATTCGATTCGGACGGGTTGCCTAAGCAACACTTGTTCAAAGCATCAACACCTCAAAAAATGATGGAGGATGTAAAAAGTTATGCTTTTGGAAACTACGCATACATTCAGCTCGCACTGCCGCTAGTTAACGAGGCAGCACCGTATGTATTAATACCACGCGTGCTCAGATAATAAATTCGGATACCATGATGTTTTGAATAGATGGAAGCGCACGGAAGATTTGCTACGCCAAGAAGGCATTAAAGTTGTCGCACACGCATCTGACGGTGATCCTCGCTTGTTAAAGGCTATGAAGTTACGGTGTGGATTAGATAAAGAAGCCACAGCATCGCCTTGGGGATGGTGGTTTCGGGTTGACCAGGTAGAAGGAATGCCAGTCAACATCCAAGATATGGTGCATACAGTTAACAAGTTCCGGAATAAACTAGTTAGGAATGACCTCAAAATAGGTAAAACGTTTAATTTTATAAGGTACATCTTAAGGGGGTATTCCCAATCTTTTGCCTTTTTTCGGCCTGTTTTTCAATAAATTTTTTTTCAAGGAAAATGAATAGTAATGCGCCTAACTCTTTGCGATTCTTGTTTATTGAACATTAAAGTTTACAAATAAATTTTTTTCGACATAAAAAAAAAGACATTATTGACGTCACAAAGTGGCGGCAAATAGACCCCTGTTCGCCGCAAACGCCTGGACGGGCGAAGACTTTTCTCTGGAACGGCTTCATCTGAAACAGATTTCGTGATGAAATTAATAATCTGCATAAGATTCTCTGGAGCTTCTCCCGTTGGCAGCAAAAAATCTTGCAAATTAACAAAATGGCGGCCATATGAAAAAACAGGCGATTTTTAGCCCGCTTTTTTGCAGCTTTAAGGTGCTTCAAACAATGTTAAATGTTAATATTTTTGGCTGAAAGTGGGAGAAGCTCCAAAGAATTTAATAAGGAACAAAATCCGCAAAGATTCAAGTCAATATCTCTTATAGTTTCTGAGAAAAATCTTCGCCCGATAAAAAAATGTGGTGTCGAGAAAAACGCGTTTAAAGTTTTGACTTTAGTTAAAACCATTTTGGGGGTTCTTACCATTAGTCAGCTATGCCTGGACACCGAATTCACCGATCGGAAAACGGCTTGGGGGGATGAAAGTATATAGTCTAATTTGGATTTTTTTTTTGAAAAAAAAGATCGGGAATACCCCCTTAAGTTTAAAAACATTTTTTTCATTAGGAAATTATATCATCACAACAATGCACCTGAAGGAACTTGTTCAAAAACATAGTAAAGATAATCATCTTCTTTGCTTATCAGATGTAGAGATTAAAGATAAAATGAAGTTTGGACCAACATTGAAGTGGATCAACCCAAAAACGATCAGTTATCTGAAGTCCAATATTCTGCAGAGTACTGGAACAGTATTGTTTTTGGATTTGATGAGACTTATGTATAGATCTTTAGTCGAAGATGACATCTCTCCCCTAGAACGAATACACGATTTGTGGTATGTATTCGAATAGACGCTGATTTTTTACAACACATTTTTGACTCGTTACAATTATTATGTATTTCAGGACAGCTAATTTTATAGTACGTGCTTGGAGAAATTGGTTGAAGGATCATTACAATAATGTCAAGCTTTGTGTGTCAACCAATGCCTATCATTGTTTGGAACTAAACGCCCATAGCCTCATCATGTTCATGCAAAATTGTCGAAACAGTAATGCTCCTGAGCAATTTGTTGTATCTTATTTATCAAGCCAACCGTGCGAAAAATTATTTCGACAGCTACGGTCAATGGGTACTACTCAACAAACGGTTATCAACTTTACTGCAAAAGAGCTGACGGAGAAATTAAAGAGAATTAACACTAAAATGCGAATAATGCATACTCGTAAAGAATACATAAATTTTCCATCCATGAAACGACTACAAAATAAGCGAAGAGAGGCACACATTCTTCCTTCTGATGAGAGCATAATACAAACAATTGAAAAAGCTCAAAAAACAGCTCGTGTCGCCTTGTTACAAATAGGAATCAATGATGGAGATATAAATATGACTGATTCAATCAATTTCAAAATGAATGCACCAGAAGACATAGAATTCGTAAATGTGGAAGCTGAAGATTTTAACATGGAAGATCATGAAGAACTTGGAACTGGAGGTGACAACATGGATAGGGAGGTTAATATTGATGAAATAGAAGATGCATTCTTTAGTGAAACAGAAGATCAGAATGATCCGGAAGATAATGAGGATTATCATAACATAATTTATGATGCAGGAGAATTGATTCCTAATTGCAGTGACTCTCTAAATTTGAAGAGCAGTTCAGTTGGAGGGAAATACTGTTTCCGAATTCGAGACTGCACTGAAACAGTAAAAGTGGTTAAGAAATCAACCTTTTTATGGTTGCTTACAACGAGCAAATATCGTTTGTCAAATGATAGGACTCGACGTTTTGTCCAAAGAGAATTTAAGTAATATATTTAACATGGTACCAATACTTATGTTGTTTCTTTTACTAACATATTTAAAAAGAAATACAATACAATTATTTCAGTTACTTCTCATATGTATAACATTTTCACATTTAACAGTATTGGAACTGCATTGGATTTTAAGCTCAACATCGACGATCACCACCATCGATAACACGTAACAACTACATTCACGTAGTTGACGACGCAGCATATAACAAGAACGACGAAGAATCACCATCGTGGACCTCGGACCTGGACGACTCAGCAGAGCAGCAGTGTGTTTCAATTGGAATTTCTGTGTAGGAACTTATAGTGCGGTTCCATAGGTTGGAATTAAGCTAAAATTATTCAATAAACTCATTCTGTGTGTAACGTTAGAGCAATGTAGTTCGCATTTATATTTTTTTATAAATCCAGAAACTCGGTGATAACGTAATTTATACAAATACATAAATATAATAGAATACATTCCTGTATGTTATTCAAAAATATCAGAATCCAGTGCCTTCCTTTTTTGGCAAAATATGATTTTTGTCTATTATGCAATTTATAAATTCATAGAATGCTCTATTCGATTTATGATGTTACTCGACCATTCTTTAGGGATTAGACGCTGGATATACATAAAATACGGGCGAAAAATTGAGGCAATAAACAGATGATGACGGCACTGTATTCAGTTGTTGGTCATGGCATGATTTTTAATGTTAACAAACTCCACGAAGGTGGCCAGAGCTGACCTAATCTGGCCTGAAATGAGCAGCTACATAATATACCACAATCAACAGCGTCTAATTTGTGCAAAATATCGAATCTTGTGGATCACTACAACAAAACCTAACGATTATATCATTCCTGTTTATCGTTTTAAACTTGTGTTGAAAACCAAATATGCTGTCAGACGATATTTTCTTTGATTAGAAAATCGAGACTACTTTGTTAATTTTTGAGTAAATGTGAGTAACTCAAATTTACTCGCTGCAAATATATTTACTCTGAGTACAGCTGTCTTGCCCCCAGTGTATGACACATAAAACCTGTCAATTTTGCTTTCAGAGGGTCACAATAAGCGGTTTTAGCTGTAATGAGCTACCGCGATGAGTGAGCGCTCATCTTTATAGCTAATCACTAATTGTGACACTCTAAATAGAAGCGGAATTGACAGGTTTTATGTGCTATATATAAACTTCACCTTCTCGTCCTACATCTAACAAATAAAAAATATCGTTATAATATCTCATAGTTTCATAATAATAACATTTTAGCTGTAATGAGAAATTACATGACCTTCTAATCTAATCTAATCTAACACTAACACAGCCAGTTCATGAAAGCATCTTGGAAAATGATAGACATACCTCCATCTTTTTTCTTGTCTATTTGGTATATTTTGAACATCAGAGATGCGCAAACTATATCAAAATGGCCAGGCCTACTGTACAGCATTCGGGCATGTTAAAATCAAAGATTAAAACACGATGCTTCAGAATCCAATATATGGATGAAACGTGGACATCTCGTACCGTACGTTCCGTTGTATTGTTATTTATAAATGATTGGTCGTTGGGAGCATCTAATCTTAAAAAAAGGGATGCTCAATTTTCCTCGAGTGGTTGGGACATAAGCACTATCTCTTGTCCTAGCCCATATGGCTTATGGTTATATTGCCATTACTCACTTGCTGCAAAGAGAAAAAGTGGAATAGAAGGCCGTAGGAGTAAGGAAATGGAGGAAGGAACCCTAGTTCTATCTACCCTTGAGAAAAAGCGGGTCTCTAATCAATCTACAGGAAAAGTTCGCTAAAACTCACAATGGCCCATATTGCGGGTGTCACTTCACGGTGAAAACGAAGTGATGTGACCATTTATCACTCACGGTGAAGTAATTGCCATGTAAATCAAATGAGAATCACTTCACTGTTGTCACTTCACCGTGAAGTGACATCGGTAATAAGGGCCAATGACTCGCGAACTCTTTCTTTTGTGTGCTTCATAAAACCTCGCAAAATTTTCCCACACTGAACACGAACAGGTGAGAACTAGATTTCAGAGAGAGTAGTAGAAAGAAAATATATTAAAAAATATAAGAACATATAAATGAAAATAAAGGGAAGATCTCAGCCAGTTTCATAATTGTGTACTCTTACTGTTCTGCTGCACTACTGTTGAACCAAAGGCACTTCCGAGACTTTTCCGGGTTATTTCCAAACTAGTTCAAAAACTTTTCAGGCAAATCATGAGCACATGAACTTTCAAGAACAAAACATCAAACTTCTAAAACCAGAAAAAAGGGCTAAAATCTATGTTGAAACTTGGCCATAGCCACTCGTTCCCAGCCTTTGGCAATAGCACGCCTGACATTTGATTTCTCATCAAAATACAGCCCAAAAGCGGCTCTTCGAAATGATGTCTAAGACAAAGTTGAAGAAACCGAAACAGGTGAATATATAAACAGGAACTAACTCACCAAATTAACGATGGTTTGTCCGTGAAGCAAAAACTTGGAAGACTGTTGCATCTCCTAATTCTAGCTCAACAAATCAAACCATTCCATCGGATCTTCAAAGAAACTCTTGCACAATCCGCCTTCAATCAGCTTGCCTAATAACAGCTCTGACGAAAAGGATGCTGATAAAAAAAACACCTTGAATTGCATTTCACCCGATCACTTGTACTATCTTTGCACTAAAGTTCTCTTCTAGAACTATTTTATCGAGTGGCACATTGTTTCGGGCTAAAACGCGATGAAAAAAAAAACAATCACAGAAAAATGAAGCCTAAAATTTGACACTCGGACATTTTTCACGTCATTACAGAAGCAGAGCACACTTCGATCTTCTAATGAGCAATTGCATGACCTTCTGCAGAAACCGCTCATGCGATCAATAAGGTAAGAATCTCTGTATCACATAAACTATATTTAATCATTATATGAGTGAGATAAACTCCAGTGATGGCATAATCATTAGCAAATTGAAATTTTTCCACTCTCATACGTTCTCAATATCACGCGTGATATTGGTGCAAAATATCTCAAGCTCCACAACGTGTAAAGTTGAAGCTGAGAGTTAAATCGACGCAAAAATGATTCCGTTGCACCTCGTTTTCTTAGAAAGAGATGGTATAGTAATGCAATCTTTTTTTTTTTTTTTTACTGATGGCAGACACAAAGTTACTATTGCCAGCCGTTATGGAAGTTTAAGTTACGTTGCGGTTCGGTGTAAAGCAAAAATCATGAAACTCAATCTAACCACAGTTTGGTGAGATTTGCAACTTACAGTATCAGTTGATTGGTTGTTGATTTTTGTCGACGAAAATCAACCGTGATCTTGGCCATTAACGAGATTTGTTTTATTTATGTTTTACGAACACTGGTATGCTCTATGACATTACCCCGAATAACCCGAGGTTATGGCCGAATAGCTGAATAGCATTCAAAGAATCTTGTTATTTAAAAAAAAAAGAATCATTACTTTTTTTAAATAACAAGATTCTTTGAATGCTATTCAGTAGGATTGTTTATTTCTCAAAGGTCTACTCTTGGTTTTAAGCAGGGCTGCGGAGTCGGTAAAAAATATTCCGATTCAGATTGCGATTCCAATTCCAACTCCCACTTCAAGACAGTATATTTATGAAAAAAATTATATTTTTTTTAAAGGATTCTTCCCGAAAAAAATTCAGACAAATCAAAAGATGTAATTTTTTCACCATGACGTCAAATAACATTACATTTTCAGAGAAGATTGTCCTTCCCATCAAACAATGCGTGCTGATTAAAGACTGAATAAGCCATTTTAAGCCGAAGAAGCATATTTTTGACTGAATAAGCTCTTATTATAATACCAATGTTAATTGGGTAGTAATCACACATTATGCCAAACGTCCATTATGCCAAATCTCCCGTCACCCCATTATAATTGCCACTTGACCACACAGCACTTCACCACTCCTACACCGTTCGCTGGCTGACTGAATTGCAAACAAACGTGCAGGGGGAGGCGAACCACCTGTCTGGACCTGGACGGACAGTATAAAGTGTGTTTAGCTGTTTGTTACCTAATGCAGGACATGCGAATACGTCCCACGTCTCAGTATCCTTTCGGTCACTGGCTTTGTTATTATGATTTATTAGACCGCAAATTGTGCCAACTTCAGCAGTTTATTTATTTTGTTTTGCTCATAGACGATCTGGTTGGTAACTGGTCAGTTATTTTTGGGAGCCCAATTTCCTCCACCAGGTGTGCTACGCTGTATTTAATGGTTCAATGGACCCTTCGTCATAAACTTTCGGCAAAAATCCCCACCGGCCAGTCTTCGCTCCGGAGGGAAATGGAATCAAGTGAAAAACGTCGTCCCAAACCAATAAAACCAGTGTTCCGCAATAGTGGTTACCTCCACCCAGGGGAAGGCAATTGAACCATCCACCTCAACCCCAGGTTGGAGAGTTTTATGTCCATGACGGATTCATTACAACGGCCCTCTTTTACGATTATTTTTTTTTTACTCCTGCGCGGTAGGTCCTGTTCCACAGCTTTCCAAACCAGTCAACGTTGGTTTCAGAGTGTACCAATAATGGGGGAAATTTTTCTCTCAGTGTTAATTACGATCCAACAGTCGGTGTGAAAGGACAGACCAGAGGGCAAAAAACGAACTGAACTCTGTTAAAAGTTAATTTATCATAACGTGGTTCGTATCACCGCCCGCTGCCCAGGTTGGAGTTCCGACCTCTACACCGATAATCACCACACCCGGTCCCTTGCCACAAGCCACCCTCTCGGTTACAATGTGACACTTTGAACCAGGGCCAGAATTTGGTGTTCCTTCGGTGCTTTTCGGTAAGCCTCGGGCAGTTAATTAAAATTCAAGAAATCATACCAGATTTAGCTGGTGATGATGGGGTGGAGGAGGATGGTGATTATGGCAGGAAGTGAGCTCGGAAAATGGGCTGTAAATGATCGATTAGTGTGACGTGAGAGTGGTGCGTGGTGGTGGGGAAGTAATTTTCAATTGCCTGGAACAAATTAGGTAGATTTTTTGCCAAGCTTGGAGAACATTGGCAATTAGGAGGTTAACGAGCGTTATGGAATGGCTGCACTGATGCCATGGGTTTGCGGATTAGGTTGTGCATTGATTTTTTGGTTGTGTGCGCACATTCTAAATTTTTACTTTTATGATTTATGATGTACTGTACTGCCTTTATTTGAATAGCTTTTAGATCTTACAACATTGCTGATTAAACTTGATTGCGATGTTAACGGCAAACGGTATGATCGTTAGGAAGAACAATAGTCCATTTCAGTTCCTCGCAGCATCTATGATTTCTCAACAACGAATAGAGATAGTGTGTATTCTTGTTTATTTTCCATCGGTCTCTGGTCGGCAATCACCGACATCAAAGGAGCGAGAGTCGCCAATTATTGATCCTATCGGGAACTAATTTTCATACACCTTCCCTTCCACAGGGACCCCGACCCACTCGGGCAAGAAAGGAGTCCAGCTTATCACACATCAGTGCCGCCATAGATTAAATTTTGAAATGAAAAAAACAATTTTCTATGACTTTTCGTGTCATAGTGCTTTGACGTATGATAATCTATCGGAACGATCCACTAGCAACCACAATGTTCAGAAAATCAAAGTAATTTCTATTTTTTTATTAAATTTATCAAATGTCTTTTAAATAACCACAAGAAATTTTAAATTGTTTATTCATGTTTATAGTTTCCGCACTTCGTTTGTTATACCCACTGCAGTTTTCCGAATTGTATTTGATACTCTCAGAACTTGTAAGAACATCTTTGAACTTGTTTGCGATTTTCCGAAGATTTCTGAGCATTGCTGATGATCTTAAATATTTCCTAAGGTTCTTTAAATTTTGCTGATCTTTTCATATAACCTTTCTACTGTGTCCATTCGTGTCTGTTTTTATCATTTACCATCAAAAGCAAGGAGTAGCGCTTCAACTCAGTGTAGATGAATTGCGTTTGTTTGGAAAATCCTCGCTATTACGTACGAGCGAAATGAACAAATGTGTTCATTATACATCAACGAATACACGTTTGTTCATTTTCATCAGTGCTTGATTGTCCAACCCAAAATTGTCAAAATCAGAAGCAATCCTCAAAAGCAAAATAATCAAATTCACTTCCAGCAAAATGATTATTTTGAATATCATCAAATCAGCAGGATGCAATAATTTGACATTGATCTGTGTGTAAAACCCAATAAGACACGTTCTTCAGCGCAATATTTGTGTAAAATGAAAATAATAATTTTGCATTTGATCCTCAAAATCATCACCACCAAGATGGACGAATATTGATATTGCCAACAACAGAGGCGATAATGAACATCCAACCACGAATAGACGAGTGCACGGAAGGATTTGAGTTCACTCACTCGACAAAAAGTGACACAACAACGGGGCCCTTTTTACTAAAAATGAACACATGAATAATACTCGCGTAGCATTTGAAACGGGCCTATCAACTTTTGTACACAAAACTTATTAAGCCTTTTTCGCGCGAACCGAATACACCCACGCAAACTAACAACACCAGCGGGTAGGACAAATTCTCCCCTTCCCGACAGTGCTCTGGGTTTTCGTGGGCGTACTTCGGTTCTCGTGAAAAGGATTTAGCAAATTATTTACAAAAGTTGATAGGCTATTTTCAAATGTTACGCGAGTATTGTTCATGTGTTCATTTTTAGTAAACAGGGCCCCGCTGTTGTGTCAAAAAAAAATCAGTAGATGAACTAAAGTTCACCCGTGCACAGGTCTATGAAGAAAAACACATGTTGACATGTTGATACTCAGAGCTTGCCTTGATCAAGAAAATGCTGTTGGAGGTTATGTGGCTTTCAGTCTTTTCATGCCCAAAAACGGGGTTTTATGTTTTCGATTTACTTACTAACTAAATTCTGTTTTAGTGATAACAGCCCACAATTGTCACGATGTTCGGTATCGTATGCTACAAAACAAGATCTCATGTTAGCCGGACGTCATACTCTCGAGGAGTACATTCGAGGACACTTCTTCTCACTTGATCACTCCAGTTTTGCGGTAGTGGCGGGAAATTCAAAATGAACCGGCTCACGCTATGTCTGAAGGCACTTTTTTGCAACTTTCATGTACCTCAGTATTTTCAAAAATCAAATCTTGGGTTTTTTGAGAAAAACTATTTTGAAGTATACTTAGCCGTTTATGAAGGCGTATATGGACTATTGACGATACAAAACTGTTACGGATCGAAACAAATTCAGCTGAACATGATTCAAAAGGGAATTAAAGTAGTCAAAAGTTGTATTGAAAACATTGATTGTATTGCTCATGCCCTCGATCACATTTCACAAGGGAAGCGTACATTCTCTCTATTGTACGTGTTTTCTAAGACATGGAGTGGGAGTTGTTCCACCAATGATCCGATGAGACAACTTATAGAAGTTACTTTCAAATTCAAATACCTGCTCATAAGTTTTTCCTTGATTTCGTCGAACTTCGATGAAGTTCTTCAAACTTTGCTGATGTTCTTTGAACGTTTCTGAGTTTGGCATTTTTTCTTGAAATGTTCGGATATTTTTTATAGTTCACAGTACTTTCTTAATGTTATTTAATGTTCCCTGTGGCTCATAGACCATCCTGAAGTTTGCAAAATTTTCCTCACGTTTAAAGAACTTTTTGCAAAGCATCATTGAAATTCATATAATGTTGCTATAGTTCACAGAACTCTCTTGAAATTCGTTGAACGTATCAGGAGGACATTGAACTCCCCTGAGAATCAAAAAACGTCCCTGAAGTTCGCAGAATTTTCCTGAAGGTTATATAACATCTCTGGAGATCGAAGCACATCTTTCAAGTTTGAAGTATTTTCCTGAAGTTTGTAGAGCTTCCCTGAATTCAATGAACTTCTCTGAAAGTTCTTGAATTTCTCTGCTTCTTTGAAGAAACTTATTTGAAGTTTGCAGAACTTTCTTAAAATTCATTACAGTTCCTTATAGTTCGCAGAATTTACTAGAAAGTCACTGAACCTTCCTGAAAGTTTCCTTAGAACAAATATGGGAACTATAATGAAGCTCTAGCAATACTGTAGTAATTCAAGGTGAGGGCTACCTAAACTCACTGAGCAAGAGTAGCTCATGTCATGTGAGTTTCGTTCCTGTATTATCGACATTATCGGATAAACGATTTTCAAACAAATTCATGGTTGACAGAATTTATTTTCGATCACGCCGTTGAGTCAAACATCTCTATTTATTTTTAAAAATCAAAGCAAATTCTCCACCCTTCAGGAGGTTTTGGTGACAAATGCCACCTTCGCCACATACTGAGGACGGGACACAAAACTTTCGGATACCTGCCATATCCTTTATTGAACTCTTATAAAAACCTTTCAACGATCGTCGTTACTAAAGTGCCATGATTTATTTTTTACTGAGTCGCTTTTTCATCAAGCGAACTATCTTTTTTCTTCATGAGGTTTTTTAATTCTTCCAAATTCTCTACACATCTATAAAAAAAAACACTCGAAACAGGACGAAAATCAATGCCTACTATGATTACGTGGATGTCACGGACTGTCCTGCCCGTTTCTTTCTCGTTTACTCTTATTAGAGCAACCGTACCAGTCGTTGCCATTTGCGGCATTATTTTACTTACGCACAGCGTTTCCATTTTGGCTTAATCACTCCTCTCCACACCGGTCGTTGCTATCAGAGTCATTATTTAAGTTACCGTTTTCCACACCGGCAAAACAAACTTTTGACGTTTATTCAAAATAGCAACCGTCTGATGCGTTGCTAACGGGTTGCTGAATTTATGAACTCACTACCTCCCAAGGTGCGGATTGCTATTTCCCCCACCTGAATAGCAACCCCCGGTACGCAAGTAGCGTTATGGTAGAGGTTAGTAAATGTGCCTTATTTACTCATTGGTATGGTTGCTGTTAGGGAAGAGACATTGAATAACATGTTGTGCTACCAACAAATATAAAATGATTTTGCGCAAAGTCGTCATAATCAATATGGATCTTAGTTACAAAGAGTACTTATTTAATGTCATTTGGATTAATTCAATCAACTTTTGAACCTTATTTAACTGCATTTTTTTTCAATTCATAGTCCATATACGTCTTTATAAACGGCTCTGTAAACTTCAAAACACGTTTTCACAAAAAGCCCAAGATGAAATATTTTAAAACCATCACAGATTTGATTGTTATGATCCACACTAACATCACGCGAAGAAAAATCTGAGGTACATGAATGTTGCAAAAAAAAAGTGCCTTGAGACATAGCGTGCGGTTTGCAGGACTTGGGTACTGTTTCTCGTTTTGGCGCTACTTTAACTATGGCGGTGCCGATACGTTTTTTTTTAACTCTTGTGCTCTTTGCTGTGTTCGTCTACTACACCTATTGTTTTTCACTGTGTCAAGAACGCCAGCATACGTGCTACTCAAATTTTCTGTATCTGTGCGCTTGTTGACAGTGTGTGGTGTGTTTATAATTGTGACTTGTTTCGAGTATTGGTAGATTTTGTTTTTAGAGACTAGAATCCAGTATCTCTGTGCGATCGAATGTGTAGACGTGTTGGTTGGTGACGGAGTAATCCAATAGTGCTGTTCGTTCTCTTAGTGTTGCTATCTCGTAATCTTCAGCTGTCT
This sequence comes from Ochlerotatus camptorhynchus, assembly GCF_037179485.1. Lineage (NCBI taxonomy): Eukaryota > Metazoa > Arthropoda > Insecta > Diptera > Culicidae > Ochlerotatus > Ochlerotatus camptorhynchus. The sequence continues at coordinate 159,881 of NW_027040841.1, forward strand.
TCCCTTGTTCCCACATGGTTTGCAGTCTGTTGGAACAGGAGCGATGGCCGACGATCAGTGTGTTTAACGTCATTCCTACGTAGCACGATGCGCATCCCGCGCATGGGATCCTGTAGATGACGTTCGATCTGTTGTTTTGGTCCAACTTGTCCTTCACCGTTGGCAGAAGGTTGCCGAGGTTGTCTTCTTATTCTTGGCACTGATGATGATATTGGGGTAGTCTTTTATCAAGCTTTTCCGTATTTGGCAGGTCAGCTGTCCGACTTGTATCATCGATCGATACTGCGTGTTGTCGTCGCTCGTGACGTTATCGGTTTGAGTTTCGATGCACCGTTCTCTCGATCGATTGACGAGGCGATTTATTAGTTTCAGGTAGTCGTTCAGCTTTAGTTGGGAGAAAATCGTGTTTGTGGCCGTTTTTGGGTCGACGTTGGTGAAGAATCTTTTACTCGGTGAATGAAATTTCGTGCCACATTCACTTTGAGTTGCATAAGTACCATTCGGTTTTTACTGTCTGGTCATCCCGTCGTACTAGAAGCAGGTCTAAGAACGGAATTCGTCCTTGTTTCTCCACCTCCACTGTGAACTGGATTGTTGGGTGATATAGGTTAAATGTTTCCCTCACCTGTTCGATTTTCTCCTCCGGCAAGGCCAATATCAGGTCATCGACGTACTTTTTTAACACCGGGGGCTGGAAATCGAGCCTTACCACTGTAGTGTCCAGCAACGTTTCCATCACTAGGTCCGCAATGGTGTGTGAAAGCGGATTACCCATCGCTGTTCCAAATACCTGGCGATAGTGTTGTCCTTTGAACCGGTAGTAGCTGCAGCCACGTTATTGATGTACTCACAGAAGATGAATGAATTTGGCACGTTGTATCTACCAGCGATGGATGTATGTATGATGTTACCAACGAACTGCGAGAGTGTGTACGATGGTGACGTCATGCATGGTACTACTGGTCCCAACGGCAAACTCTCTTTGTGTGCCTTGGGGCACCGTAGATTCGAGGGGACGTAGACTTGTACGTCTTCAACTTCATTTCGGTGGCCCGATCGATGAGTTTCAAATCTGCTAGTCGCTTCGCGAAGTGTTGTTTTTTGCTTGATATCCTGATGTTGGAACCAGATTCAGCTTCTGCTAGATGTCGTCATCGTCTATCATCCGTTGCAGTTTCGCCTCATACTTCTCACGTCTCATCACCACGGATCTGCTCCCTTTGTCCGCCTCGAAGACTACTTTCTCGGGAGGTTGCTTCAGAAACTCTTTCGTTGACTTGGTGGTGGTACGGTAGAAATTTGTGACGGGGTTGTGCCTTCCCTTTCCCCTATCCACATGGAGAAAATTCTGGATTTGATTCGCAACGGCGCATCTATTGCGTTCTTGAACCTCTTCCGTTTCGGGCACTCGAACGACAATTTCTACATTGGCGATCAGGTGGTAGCTCATTCATATCTGTGTATGGCAAGGCAAATTTCGATCCTAGGCTTAACAGCAGTTCGACCTCCCTCGGGATTGTGACGTCGGTGCTGTTGAGAAGCGATTTTGTGCTGTGACCATAAATCGTATTTGTTTTTTTTTTTGCTTGAACTCAGCGATCTATTTCTCTTTACAACTTCATTGCACGTACTGAGTGACGTTTGAACAATTTTCATTTTGCACGGCGTGCAGATTAGTGTAAGAACACAATTATTCTTGTAAAAACAAGAAGTACAAATTTAGTTGAAGAAAGTGTATAAATAGCTATCAATTATCGGTAATTTCGTACAGCCAATATATGGGAAAATTCTACACGACCCCAACATCCAGGAGTTGTTGCAACAGGCGTTCCCTTACATTACGTCTGTTTTATATTGTGAGCCAATTTAATAATTCCAATCAGGATTTTGCTTGAACTGTTTGACACAAACATTTTTAATTCTCCTTCTGCACCGAATGTGCCGCTTTTAGTTTGCGTTGTTTCGCATCGCTTTCTTCCGCCCTCGAAATGAAGCATGCAACTAACGTGCTGGAACCGAATCCAACTTTTTTTTCTTTCTTTTTTGCAGTTGTAGTAAACTTTATTTTTTATCACACCGAACTGAAAAATAAACAGAGAGAAAATGTCGACTAAAAAGCAAAAGCTAGCAACAACACAACAGAAACGAAAACAGCGAGCAACAGTACGCTGTTACCCAATTCGTGTTTTAGGGTAAGCGATCTCGGAATTGCCCAAATAAAAACATTCCACGCTGCACTTCCCGATAATCCCGCCCACAATCGACGGCGCTACCTTTTCTCACTGCTTTTTTTTTTGTAGGTGACTGGCGCGCATCAGCAAAGGATTGAAAGATGTGCGAAAAAGTTTTGCACCGCCTGCTTCGTCGTTGTCGCTTTCGGGCAGCAGCTCATTACCGAATAGTGGAAAGCGGCGGCATTGGAAAATTGGTGAAAACTGTCGTTTTAGCAACAGCGTGGCATCCTACGACTGGGACGAGATGCTCAGGGATTCGTCTGCGGCAGGGAAGTATTGTTGTTTGTGGGCGAATCGTGCTGTTTTCTTGTTGCCAAAGTGCAAAAGTATAGGACGGGGAAAAGCGGGAAACCCGATCTTCGCCTATATACACGACACAGTAAGGACTTTGCAGCTTTGCAGGGTTGAAATAAAAACGGGAATCGGAGCGAAAGTTTTTTCGCGACTTTTTCCTCCGTTTGTGTTCGGGACATTTTAGCTACAGGAAAAGTTGTAATGGCAGTTTCGCTATTCGTTACCGTTTCGGAGAAATTTTCTTTATCTCGCAGCACAATTCAATGTTTTGTGGATTTGCGCTGCCTGCTGGAAGGGTGATGCTTGGTGGTGGGGGTGGAGCTTTTTGATAGCATTTATTTGATGCTTTTGCACCGGTGAAACAGTCGATAAAATCATCGTTATTGTTGTTCAATTTGCTGAGCTATTAAATTGATATTGAGATACAGCATTATTTTTCCATTCTGGGATGAACTTTATCGGAAGATTTAACGATAAAACCGGTAAAATATTTGATAGATTATCGTGTTGCTGGGAAAGTAGATTTGAATAAAGTTGAAATACAATTTATGAAACAAAACAAAACGAAACATTTGTTAGGAGAAAAACACTCATGAAACAAAAGAAGGGATTATATTGAAATAACGCGATTAAAGCTATTATCCAGCTAATTATTACCGAGCGTGTTTGAATTTGATTCCGACGAATACTCTGAAGCCAATAATAGCGCCGCTGATACCGATTCTGAAACCAAACACATTCACACCGCAGCGCAGAATTAAATAGAGCATATTGATTAAATGACCTGGAAAATGATTCAGGGGCATCCGAATACACAATATTTCACCACCACCGTCCGTTCTATTATGGGAAATCATTCCAGTAATGTTCCCCACTTTTTCAATCTCACGATACTAATTATTTACTTTGTCGTGCCATCATCATTGGCGTACCGCAAAACAACCAAATAGGATCAAACGTTAATTTAGTGGTTTTGTAAGTGGTTATGATGCGATACAATTCAATCTGGCAAATTTGAATCAATCTAGTAGGTAGCTATCACAGTTTAATTAATTGTTAACGTCAGTTCATTGTGATATTAGTTATATTTTGAATTAATAAAACACTCGCTTGAAAGCGTACACTAGGAGGTGAACTTATATTCAATTAAACAGGTTAAATCATTACATACTATAATGCAATTTATGTACAATTAGCAATTCACTGTCGGTCACATCACTCGTGAAAATGTAGCATAAATCAGAATTGAACTCACATTATTTGACAAGCACTTGTGAAAAAAAAACATCGCTCGCTCTGACAAATCAAACATAAATAAATTAATACATTATAAATTGATCCTCACATTGAATCGCTTTTTGTCACCTTGAAAGGGTTATTTTTTCATCGATGTGATTGCGTTTTGGAACGAGATTCGTACAGTCTATAATTTTCCCCCTATTCGTATGACCAACGGTGTCGCCATCCCTTTATGTTTATTGATGCATTCACACTCGCTGTCGGAGGCAACAAAAAATAGCTCAGACCGTGAATGAATGGAAAGTTTTCCCTTTTTTGTATGGTTGTGAAAACGTTTATGTGACATCGTTGATCTTTTTTTTTGCACTGGTGCCTTTGAACAAAAATTACTTGTGAAGCATGATCCCGTGTTTATGTACGTGTTGAAGTATTTTGAGGCTAAGTGAATTTTTAAGTTCAAACATTTGGTTGGAAAAGGTGAAACAAATTTGTATCATGTGGTGCCAGTACGAGAAAATATCCTGGAAAATGATGAGGTTAGATTACGCTTTATCAATTTGGATGTTTGCAGAATATCTGAAATAAGCCACAAACATTAAAACGCCGAGGCCTACTGCGTTGCATTTGCCGCAAAGATGAGTACTGTGAAATGATTCGAGTTCAAATAAAAATATTCAAACAACGATGAATTTCACGAATCTACAGGGATGGATGGATGCATGGACATACCGTACCAAACGATTCGAGTTATATGAATGAGATTATAGTAATATGTCATGTAATTGGTATATATATAATGTTAAACATATCAATAGTAAAATCGTCTAGCCATATGTCTCTTACGATACCCATAATCAAATCCTGTCGATTGCAAGCTGGCATTGAAACTCCACAACACGGGTAACAGAACGATCGCTGTTCCGCTCCTAATCCAGTGGTTCACAGAACATCGTCTGATCATCTAATGCATCATCATAAGCATGGTGATAAACTGTTCCGCTCACATAGGAGAAAATACTATACTACCGATGGAACCGAAAACATCAGAAACCCGAACCAACGACCGAAATTCCGTTGAAAATGCACCTGGAACTACCCTTAATTTGACTATAAAATCCTGCACTCGCAAACTTCTCTAGAAAATTGTTATCTTCGGCCAAAAAATCGAAAATAACGTGACGAAAAAACAAAGACGAACAATTTGACAACCGGAAAATGTTCACGTCCGTTCAGAAGCAACTTTGATCTCCACGTCTCTTTGAAAAAGTCTTTAAATCATGTGGTCCCTTGTGAAGAGAAATTTCAAATTATATTTAAAATATGTCATTGTAGGCAATGCATAGTATATTTGAGCGCAAAATTAATTTTAGAATATATTAAAGAATTCCTCCTATTATGTCGAACCTCTAAACGGAATCCTCCGTGGAGAGTGGGTTGAGTAATTTACTTTTAATTCCGTTTTACTAAATAGCATAGGCATAAGAACTAACGGAATTAAAATGAAATTACTCAACCCACTCCAAAAACTCTTCTGTAAGGGAAAGCTGTGCATTTTGTCCTATAGCAGGTGACAGTATTTAAAGTTATTATCCATTCGACTACACAAGGTTGTAACCGGCCAGCCTAACGAGTTTCCTGGGGATTAAGTAAGGTGGCTTATGCGCCACTCCTTTCGGATACCACCTACCTGTTGACGGTTTGCCCGGCCGTTGAGACCCTCAGAGATGGGTCTAATTACTTTCGAAAGCGGAAAAGGAAACAAGTTGACTAACGCGAAGTCTCGGCAAAGGCCTGATTGCGGATACGGCCTAAGAACCGCGGAAAGGACCACGTTCACGTGAAAATAGACGAGCTTAGCTGAGAGCGGAAACTAAACTCACCGATTTCTCATCACAGGCAGACCTGGTCGACCAAACGTCCGACCGTTCAAAACTCGGGAGCGATCTTGGTTGAAATCGGGGCCGGTTGACCCAGTAAAATAAACAAAATGGAAATTACGACACGAATAACATGCAAACCTTTCAGTAACTTTCTTTAACGATACAAAATCATGAAGGCATATCTATAGGTAATGTTTTAGCTTCTCCCACATATCTTCTAGCGACAACAACATTTGTACGATTTCAATAGTTTAATGATTCATCCATTGTAGCTCGAGTAACTCATTTATTGGTACATTTTCTCTCTTCGTTCTACTATCTAGGCCTACTGTTTGCTTTTCCGTTCATCCTACTTTCCTACCATGCTTCGGTATATTCTCTGAATGCGTACGGCGGTATCCTATTGGGTGTGAGTGCTCATTGATGGGCTATCGGCACAAGCGATTTATCAAAGATAGCAAGTTTCTTGGCGATGGGCACGCTACCTACTTTGTAGCATTCAGTAGCGACCAAAATATGCCATGCGCATGGACAATTTACTTTACATACATGTTTTACTCACGGTTTACATACGCTGAGGCTTGGCGGGAATCTAGCCGGAATCGCAACGGTCACTCATTCGTCAGTGAGTGCACCGTTGGTCGAACTCGCGTCGATAGATGTTGATGACGCTGATGCTACTGGTGACGGCGCCTCTTACGCTTGCTTGTGGACTTTGCGATGGGTACGACCATCGCGACGCTGCTGAAAACGTGTTCGTCGATGAACAACGATGACTGGTGTGGTTTTGGCGCCAACGATGTTGAAGCGCGTTCTGCAAACCCTGCCAGGGCGCGAACTTGACGTGCGCAAGCCCTCTCCCGGTTTCCGCACTGCCGGGGAAACTCCGTAGCTGACAAGTGGGGTCAGAAGCGATCACTAACTGGTTGGTGTGATGTGTCGGGTTCTGCAAAATTGCCACAAACCTGCTAATCAAGGTACACTCTCGATTACTCTTCCTCGCCACGCACTATTTAGCACTCTGCTATCTAACGCTAACACTCAACTCCAAAATCACATCACTGCGCGAGACTAACTACCGGATCACTCCTGCCTCTTCCACAAGCCAGAAAAAAGTGCTCGAACCAAGTCCCAATATCCTCAGATAAGGCGGGAGATTCAAATAATCTTCACTTCCAGATTTAAGTTCTTTCCCGAGAGAAATGACGAAGTTTCTAAGTTCGTTTTTATTTTCACGAAACGTGCCAGGATAAGGGGAAGTGGGGTTTCATTTACCGAACAACTTTGCGATAGCCTATTCTCATTTCCCTCCCATATTCGAAGTGAAACAAATGTTCGGCCGGGTCAAGAAAACGTGAATACGTTTTTGCTTGGGTCAACGGTCAGAAGTACGCGCGCAATTTTTGCAAATCTGTTATAGCTGTTCTCTTTAGGCGGCGAATTACATTTGCGCTATAGTCTTTAGGTAGGGAACTCATTTATACATTCTAGATGTTCATGGTACTCATGAACCGATTGAAACGAGTGAATTCTTAATACGTGTTTTCATTATTAGGCTGGTTTATAAAAGTTTATTTGACACTAATTAATTATTTTGCAAGAAATATAAATATTACAATGAAAGACATTTATGCTCGTTACAAGGTGTAGGTGGCAAAATGGGCTATTTCTTATGACATTCACAATCTTATTCATGCTCCAATCGATTCTTTGAATCTTTTTATATAAGAAAAGCTATGTTTTTAGTTTGAAATCAAAGGATTTACCAATTCCGTTGAAAAAAGAATTTTTTGGAAAAATTGGGTCAAATGAGCTATTTTCTTGGTAGGCACAGCGTGCTATTAGTTTAAGTTGATTTACTTGGGTTTTAACTATAGAATTCCCTAATAATATTGCAATCCAGGTTTAAAGAATGCTACAAGTTAAAATCATGGGTACAGAACCCTCATAAAATCAAAATAATTTCGTGGGATTCATTGCATTTTAAAGCTGTAGTTGATCACCACCCAAAATTTAGTAGAAATAGCCAGTGTTGGCAAAATCAGAAATCAATTGATATTTTTCCGCTCTCATGCGCTCGCAATATCACGCGTGATATTGGAACAAAATATCATGCTTGATATTGGAACAAAATATCATGCTTGATATTGATTTTACAAGCTCCTTTGATATTGCGAGACTATTCACAACGTGCAAAAATCAAGCTGAGAGTTGCCTCGACACAAAAATGATTCCATTGCACATCATTTACTTAGAAAGAGAAAGCATAGTTTGCTATCTCTTTTTAATCTTCACCGATGGCAGACGCGAAGGGACTGCTGCAAGCCGTTATGGAAGTTTCGGTTGCATTCGGGAGTAAAGCTGGATTTAGATTAGGCAAGTTAAATGATCAACTCTGTTGAATTCAACTGTCTTGAACGTGAATTGAACGTGTAAACCATGCCGTTCAACTGACTTGATCAACTCACTTGAATTGAAAAAAGTTGAACCAGACTCAACTTTTCAAGCCAATTGAATTCAACTGAGTTGATCATTTGACATGCCTAATCTAAACCCAGCTTAAAGCAAAAATCATTAAACTCAATCTCACCACAGTTTGGTGAGATTTGCAGTTGGTTAGTTTTGTTAGCTTGATATTCCGAGCTGCGATATCACAGCTTGCAAAATCAACCGCAGTTGTTTGCTTGTTGATTTTTGTCAACGAAAATCAAGCGTGATCTTGGGCGTTGGTGAGATTTGATTTTTTGATATTTTCCCAACACTGGAAATAGAAAAATCGGCCACTTTCGGGTGTTTGCTCAAAACAGAACCATCAGTTTGATTCCACGAGTTTTGATTTTACATTACAATATACGTACAAGGGGTAAAATGCACATTTTCAAAACACATTTTTACGGATTTATCTTGCAGCATTGCTGGTAAATAAATCCTGAAAAATCGTACTAGCAATTATGATAATCTTAGTGCTCCAATAAGCCTCTATTATTATTTTATGTCTTAAACTTGATATATGGTAAAGTGGAATTAAATTGCAACCGATAGCAGTTTCAATTTTTCATTGTCATAAAATTTAAATTTAATTCTTAGCCATTGAATCGTGAACATTATTTTATTTCTGAAACTTTTTTTAGGAGATTTTTAGCCCCTAGGCTAGTTTTTCTCCAATATTCCTGAAACTGCTTTTCATTGATTTTTTTATATGTTTTTCCAAATGCTTTGCTGTGTAAAAACCCTACGCTAAATTTATGTTCATCAAAGTATTTTTTTTTTCTTCATACGTGAAGTTTACGATTTAAGAGTTGGGAGAAAATGCTTTACTATCAACATGAAGAATTAGTGCGATTATTTATAAGCTAGAGAAATTTCTGAAGAGGATAGATTGAAAGTTACACTAGAGTACGGTAATGTGAAATAATTGAACAGAAGATTAATTTGAGCGAAGGGTCAATAATACGACAATGCTAATCAAATGCGCGCCCCGTAACGTGGGTAGATCACCTTTTCGTGGTACGCTACGGGATGTAAGATCTACCACCGATTTCTAGTTCCGACTACTTCAAACTAGGGGAACAGGATTTTTCATTAATCGAAGGAACACATCTTAGTACTTGTTACTTTTTATGCCTTGTTGATAGTGACAAGACTCGGCTTTGTCCACCGAGGATGATCTTAAAACAAGTAAAAATGAGTTTGTCTTCATCTATGTGATTCCTAATCATCTATTCGTTGTTCTTTAGTTTGAAGTGGTTAAGACTAGGGTTCTGATGCATGGTCATTATCGGTGTCATTCCTTAATTTTGTTGCTAAGGAATCCAATTTTGACTGACAAAGGGGCGCACCTTTGGAGGGTGTTTCAACACTCCGAAGGGTATAAATAGCGGGACCTTTCAGTTAGAGTTGGATCCTTGCGATAAATGTGAGAATGACAACTGTAAAAAAATCGAATACTTCATCATTTCTCAATAGTGGAGTAATACGACATGTACTAAACTAAGGACACGGAGTATACAACAATAGATCAAATTACTGGTCGAAGTGGTGTTAGGTCCCGAACAGAATAAAAAAAATCAAATGCGCACTCTTTTACCTAACTCATACTTTGATGGATGAAGGGATTTGAGGTATGTCATGTAACACTGTAATTCCTCATTCGTGGTACCCGAAGAATTGTACAATATAGATATTTTTGTTATGTATGACGTTAATAATATAATTTTCTTGGAATCTTCAATATGTTCTTGACTTGATGTTAAATCTTGAGAACATAAAACAACTTAGGATCAAAATCATTAACAGTTTCACAACTATGAAACTATGCCAATTATAAACGCCCTAAAATCTTAAAAAATCTTCAAAGACTAATAAATCTTAGTCATTAAAATACTCTAAACAATGAAACCTTAAAAATTTTCAAAATGCCAGTACATGTAGCAAATATATCACGTGTGGGTCTTAAAAATGTTCATTCAAGATCTTATCATTATTTTCTAACTCTGTGATCTTACAAGTTCATCGAAGTCCCTAAATTCCCTAACATTTGTCTAGTATAAGACTACTTTATAAGCCCCGAAACCGATAAGTTCCTGAAGGGAACCCCCATAAACCCCAAGCTGCTGGTCTTCACCAACGGCAGCTTCCAGGGTTGGCACTCAAGACCTTTGTAGTTTCTGGGTCTCAGGGCGTATAGGCGTGGGAGATTTTTCGGACACGGGAGAACCTAACCAACACTATGGAAACGGTTAAATACCTGTTTATTAGATTTGACGGTACATTGCGAGCGGTGCGCGCCGATGGCAACGGTGCAGGTGAGACTTTGAGGGTGACCCTGCTGGTAGTGGCTTCGGAAGTGGAGATGAACGTTATGGCGGCCACTACATGGGCTGAGCCAATGTCCACGACCAGGGCGATCTCTTGATGCCGGCGAAGCTAATAGGACTTCGCGGGATACTCTGTGACGCAGTGACCAGTGGTATTTCTCGTCCGTAGCTCGGTAGCAACCCACACAAAGGCGGTGGCTCCGATCAAGGCGTGCTATTGTGGTGGCTGGCCGGTGGGGATGCCACTGGACAGGGCTTGACACTAGTAATAGCCAAGACAATGGTGGTGGCGATGGAGGCTGACGTGTACGCGCCTGGGGCCAGAAGCGGGCCGGATCCCCGGGTGCGTAGGTGCTCGTTAGCGTGACCGACGCGGAGCAGGCACGGAAGGTCATCCAACACGGCTTTTTCCAAGACCATTCGCGGTAAGGCGAGGCCACGACGTCAAGGTGGGCAAAACTTGGTCACCTAGACTCTTCGTCCGTAAACTCCACGAACAAAGTTCCCTCCGTGATCTTCTTTCTGTAGCTCGATCCCGACTGCCTTCGCTCCGTTGTCGTTCTCTGTTTCCGATCATGCACTCACTGGCTCTTTCCTGAGAGAGTTTCCACCCCAACTTCATTCAGGTTAGCCCCAACTCACTGATTAGCTGTTCGGTCACTCCTCTGATCTCAACCGCCCGCGCATTCAAACAAATCGGAATAAACCAATTCCCTTATATAAACCTTCTTACTCTTCCGTGTCATTTAATTTTTAAGTCAGTAATGTTATCCGCCAGTAACACTAGGATATGCATTTGGCAATATTTTCCTGCCACAATAAAAAAAAAAATCAAATGTTACTGAATTCTGACCATTTTAATACGTCAACAATAGTTCGCCAATAATTTGTAAATTAATAAGTGCTCATTGAATAAGAAAACTATTAAACAAAAAAAGCTCTGCGGAAATGAATGGTTCTATGGAGATTCTTGAGAAAATTCAAAAGAAATCCTTTGAAGAATTCCTCGGGAAATTATATGGAAAAACAGACACAGAAAATCATTGAAGATCTGTGGCTACTAAACTTCTCTGAATAAAGTTTCTTGAGCTTGTTTCTGTAGTCTGTTGATCTTATTTTAAATACAGGTAATTTGTCAAAAAAAAAAAAACAGAAAACATCATGATTCATCATCCAGGAAAAAAAAATAAGGGTATACTGACGTCGTAAAAAAATAACTGTTTTTATTAACATGTTCGAACTGACTAGTGAACAGGAAATATCGGGAAACTGGGAAATCTGTAAATCCGGGATAAAGTCGGGAATCGGGTGATGACTGGGAAAATCTGTGCAGAATTTCGATGACAATACGAGAAAAATAAACTTCATCCTCTTTCCCGAAAAAAAAATAATACTTTGGATTTTGAAAAAAAAACTTCAAGACCCTCTTATACAGGACAATATTTTCGGGATGCAGACAATTTAAAGAAATAATAACACCAAAGCACAGACAAACAGACATATCACATTGAATATTTCTCATTGCAAAACATCGTCGCTAAAACATTATCGCCATCTGTTGAGTACACTGTGGTGGGTAGTACGCTGAACAGATGGCGGTTGTGTGTAAACGTCAGACGCAAGGGACTATGGACGCCACAGGTGGCAGTACTACCAATTGACCGTTAAATGCTTGTTTGATGAACAACTTGTGAGTGCTATGTCTGTTTGTATGTGACCAAAGTATTTCAGAGAAAAGTTCCAAGAGAGTTTTGACTAGATCTCCAAGTAAAATGTGAGAAGAGTTCCATGACAAGAGGATCGGATTAAGGAGTGTTCAAGCCAGAATTCCTGTGTTGTTGTGAGGAAAATTCCATGAAGATTGTGGAAAGAATTCTTGGTCAATTTCAAATGAATATTCTGAGACGATTTTCATGGGATTTCCAAGTATAATTCCAGGGGCACTTTGCTAAGAATAAAGATAATTCAGACAATTCTATGGAGAATTCAAGCAAATTTTTAATAAATTCGTTTTCAATCTTAGGATGAATTCCATGGTTTTTGTGAGGAGTGATCTGTATAGAATATCTGAACTATTTTTCCAAAACAATCCCAAAGAGACTGACAAATTTATTTTAGAGGAATTCTGAATATAACTATATGAAAGGAAATTATGTAAAATAGGGGAAATACAGGTAATGTCGGCCTAAGTGTCCCTAATTTGGGCCCATACATAAATTCAGAAATCGACTAAATTTTCAACAGCAACCAAAAATATCCATTAGTAACGTCGCAATAACGCATTCATCTAGATAAAATTGATAAATAACAGATTTTTAGCGATGGGCTCAATCTTAGATGCTTAGGCCAACATAAGAGACATTTCCCTATAACTTGAGAGAACATTTCATAACAATCCTAGAAAGAAATCTATGCTAATTTTCAAGATAGTTAAAACATAGACAGAGTTTGCTGTACCGTATCTTTGATAATGAGGGTAAGTTTGACAGTAGAATATAATGATTTAATTTCCTCTCTGCGCTTTTTCCGAATTGGAAACATTGATTCCTTATTGTAGCTCAGGGTATTTCCTTTGATATCGATATAGTTTTAATATTATTGGGGAAATGGCTCTAATGTTGGTCTATGGATCTAAGATTGGGCCCATCGCTAAAAATCTGCTATTTATCAATTGTATCTAGATCAACGTATCATTTGGACGGTACTAATGGATATTTTTGGTTGCTATTGAAAATTTAGTCGATTGCTGAATTTATGTATGGGCCCAAATTAGGGACACTTAGGCCGACATAATATGCATTTCTCCTGTGTGTTAGATGTTTTTCAAACATATTAAAAACAATTTTCTTGTTTTTTCCTGTTATGAAATGTATTTCCGCTATATCCATCATAAATAAAATATTGCTTATGATGTTTTCTGATTGTATACTTATTCAAAGTTTCATATTTGTTTAACTAAATTGTTTGAGTTTCAGTTATGATTTTCTACATTGATCGAGCATTATCAAAGTAAACCCAAACCAAAATACTGATGTTCGGTCACAAGACTTAAGAAAAAGTGCATATGCAATAATTTCCGTTAAACATATACTAACGAATTGACTCTATGATCCTCAGTACTTGTTTGAAAAAAATTAATTTGAAAAACATTATTTTATGTAGAAAATATTTAGAATATATGTCCGATCACGGACACTGGAGATGGTGTGGCAATCCTCGGCTCGGAGGATTCCAGCTGATTTGGCCAATTCCCCCTGTGGGAATGCCAACAGGAACACAACGAAAAGCTCGACTGAAATTCAATTCAACTCATAGCCCTGAAAAGGACTGTTTTGGCTTCGGCTTGTCCAAGGAGGAAAAACGAGAATTAAAACTTTCAACGGCGCTATATTTCGGTGTTTGCTTTACAAAGCTTGTGGACTGTATGCTCGCGACGCGCAAAATGCGTCGCTTTAAATGTGTTTGGCTTTCTTCTTTTTGATGTTGCATTCATTCATTTCTCCTTCATTCATAACCAATCAGCACTCGCTGCACGCTCGTTGGTTTGTGGTCGGTCGGTCGCTCGTCGCTCGGTCGGTGCTGCTGCTTGCATGCTCGTGCCAAGCCAGCGGCAGCGTAAGGAAATGATCAAAGCTTGTTTTCAGGGTCTTGATACAAATTACACATTTAGCACATTAGGGTTAGTTTCGGAAACCGATTACCCGCGGTCGCCTCGGGGTTAGTAGAGTTTTAAAGGATTGGGTAAGTGGTTAGGGCGATTACACAAAACAACTACTACTACTACTTCTACAACACATTACGTTCGCTTCAATCGCGAACAATATACTTTTTTTTTAAAACCATACATGTTACCCCTTTTTACGGTATGTGTAATGGCTTATTTTAATAAGTGTTCTTTTCGGCTCACTTTCACTCGGATTAATTAATTTAAATGTATAAAATGTGTATTGCAGAACCTGGAGAATTTTCAAAAATCCAGGAAATCCTGGAAATTGCTAATTGAAGTTGGTCATTATGCAAATTTCATTTTACCTAGTGACCCCTTCGGTCAAATAGCATTTGACATAATATTTTTTTTTTAACTTCTTTATTTAAGAGATTTTTAGCCGAAGGCTCGTTCATCTCTAATTGACATAATAGCATTAAAGGGGTTACGCCTACCTGCAAACTTTCAAAAAATCGATTTTTTTTATTGTCCTAATCGAAAGTATATAAAGTCAAGAATATTTCCTCAAAAGATCAAGTTGATCCGATGAAAATTGTGAAAGTTATGCGATGTACAAAAATATTCACTTATAGTGGACTAAACCCAACTTGAAACTTTAAACGCGATTATCTCGGAATCATATTTTCAAAACCGGTGCTAAAAATTTCTCGAAATGTATACATTCGATTCGTCCGATTCGTTTTGATTTCTGTTCAGTACTATTTTGTGCAGTCTACGATCGTTCGGATTTCGTCTATCATTTAATTTCGATTTTTTACAGCCGATCAAAGACAAATTTTAACGATCAAAAATCGGCACTTCAACTTTGCAAGGCCGCCATTTTGTCAAAAAAATAAAAAAAAAAACCGAATGATCAAGGACTAGTTTAACACATGCTTAACGATTTGGCATGTTTTTTTTTTTTTTATTTCAGATGATTACATCACAAACCGCAGTTGGCACCGCAAAAAGCGTTTTTTAGAACATCGTCCACGGAGAGCAGCCGTGCGGGGCACCAGGACATCGTTTTTACAGCATCGACTGATAAATGTACCATTTAATGTGTGTTCAATAAACGGCAGAAAACCGATTATCAATATGTTGCGTCGTTTTCGAGAAAAAAAATCCAAACTTTCGCTTTTTTTCGG
The DNA here is from genome assembly GCF_037179485.1 of Ochlerotatus camptorhynchus. Classification (NCBI taxonomy): domain Eukaryota; kingdom Metazoa; phylum Arthropoda; class Insecta; order Diptera; family Culicidae; genus Ochlerotatus; species Ochlerotatus camptorhynchus. Next base: position 175,199 of record NW_027040841.1, read on the forward strand.
TCTTGCAGGTAGGCGTAACCCCATAACCGAAGACAATAAATCAAGGATACTGGCAACTCTTCATTTTTCTCATACGAACGCTATGGTACAGGTACAATCGCGTCATCTGCCACTTCAAAGGTCGCTTAAATTCAGGCAAAGTTGCCAGTCTTCTTGATATGATGTCTTCGATTTAACATAATAGCCCTGATCATATAGTAATGTTGTTCAAACGAATACTAAAAGAACATTAAGTACTATGGTACTCAATTCATATCGTTTGACCAACCGTCGATTCGAATAGTTTTTAACCAAAACGGCAGCCTTAAACATGCATTAAATTATTTTAACCTTGTATCTAGGTGCGTTGCCACTCAGGTTTATTTCCCGTGCATTTTTAAGTTTGAAGAACGAGGGGTAATAGTGAAAAACAATACTCGCTTCTCGGTCCTTGCGAAGATTCTAAATTGAGCTTCTATTTTTTTTTTTTTTTTTTTTTTCCTTTATTAGAGAGATTTTTAGCCTAAGGCTAGTTCATCTCTTAATTGGGCTTCTAAAAAAAATTTAACACAGTGATTTCCGGATAAAAGATGCATCTACCTTTTCGGCCGACCAAACCCATGAATTACATCAACATTCCGTGCCCACGTTTGAACAAGTCACAACCATCCCTCTACTACATTTTTGATTCAAAGGCAACCAAAAAACTGATGCTAAAACAAAAATTGCACATTGTTCGATGATCTGATTTTATTTTCCTTCCATTCCCTACGATTCCATGTTTCCGTTTCTTATTGATGTCGCAGTAAACTATCGCAATAACAATTATATCATTCGGATGAGCAGGCAATAATCGTAATCATAATAATCAGCACAGAATTGGTGTTAAAGGCTCGCAGTATGATAAAAAAAAATAACAAAAGTGAACCTACGTGAGTCGTGGGTGGAAGGTGGAGCAAAAAAAAATATGTCGACCTCCAGTAGTAGGTAATCGACATTTATTGGCGCTATGATTCGGTGGCCGGGTGGTGGGAGACACGAGAGGCGATCAAAATGACCCGGTCAATATAAGATTTAATTGGTTCGACCGAAAATGGCTGGGCAGTTGTCAGAATTGGAGAGATTTTCTCTGATTGCTAGGTTTTTTTTATTGGTGGTGGCTGAGAAATCGGTAAACCACATATGGCCAATTTCGAGCACTGATCCACAGATGGTAGAAGGGGGTGGGTAATAAAAGTAAATGAATACAACGTAAATGCCGAGTCATAAGGAATTTATTCGTTTGTTATTACGAAAGAATCTTCAGAATAGATTATAAGTTTAACATTATCAGTGTGAGCCCATATTTCGATAAATACGGTGAATAGGGTAGTTCAAAATATCGATTTTACACCGCCAACCTCAATCGATTTCAAGCCAAAAATTTGAGCTCATTTGGATGCGAGCTCCTACTGCACTGGCCCTTTGAATTTTATATGAGAATTACTATGAACAAAGCAATCTTTTTGTTCTCATCGTTCTAGCCCTTCGCTGTAAACGGCTAGAACGATGAGAACAAAAAGTTTACTTTTCCCATTGTAACTTCCATGTAAACTTCAAAGGGCCTCCAAATGACCTTAATTTTTTGGAGAAGTACCTGGACCTGATTTGAAATAGATTGAGCTTGGTGGAGCAAAATTGATATTTTGCGAACCATCCTAATGGTGAACCATCTGAAATATTCCCCTCTTGTAAACCTTATGAAATGAAAACGAACAAACCCCATTTTCACTGCCAACTGAAGCAAAAGTCCTTCTCAGCATGGGCTGTGTGGGCTCTCAATGTTTCACTGAAAATATTTCCCCCCATATTGTGCAGCTGAAAATTCTATGGAATGCCTGGTTGGATACGTGGATACCTCCGTGGATCAGAGAAACCAAATTAGGGAAGGTATGTGGAAAGCGTAAAAAAACAGTTAGACCACACTTGAGAATAGGGTGGGGTGGGGGCAGGCATGGAAAATCATTTACATTCATTTTATGCATTCATTTGCATTCATTTGTTTCTAACTTTTGTCATCAACAGCATTCCGCAAAATGATGTATAGAGCTTTAGTAGGTTTTGTTATTAGCTGCAACTTTTTCTCGTAACTCAAATCTGTATCTCTTATGCATCACGAATTAGAGCTGGCAGAACTTGTTACTGTTTTTCAGTGAATGTAAAATACATTCACTGAAAAACAGTACTAGATTCTGTTCGCTCTGGTTCGTCATGCATAAGATATACGGATTTGAGTTGTTAACAAAAGTTGTAGGTAATAAAAAATAAAACCTACAAAAGCTCTATACATTGTTTTGCGGAATTATGTTGATTCAAAAAGTTAGGGGCAAATGAATGTAAATGAATGCACGAAATGAATGCCAATGATTTTCCATGCCTGGGTGGGGGGATAACATTTTCCGGTGAAATGCTATAGAAATGGTTTTTCATGCTTTTTCAGTTGGTAAATATTGAATGAAAGAAGTTTAAAAGCGAAAATAAATACAATTACCGTAAAACATGGTGCCTTTGGTAGTAGAATATAATGATTTAACATACTCTCTGCGCTTTTTCCGATTTGGAAACATTGGTTCCATATTGAAGCTTAGGGTATTTTCGTTGATATGGTAAATAGTTCTTTATAGTATGTGTTACATTTTTCACAAAAATATTAAAAAACAATTTTATTGTTTTTCGCCTGTTTGAAATAGCACTCAAACCATCACTTATGAAATGTATTTCTGATATAACCATCACAAATTCAATGTTGTATTCTTATTGCTTATGATGTTTTCTGATTATACAAAGTTTCATATTTCAAGAACTACATTATTTGACTTTTACGCATTTTCTTCTACATTCATCGAGCATTATCAAAGTAAACATAAATCAAAATACTGATGTTCGGTAACAAGACTAAATAAAAAAAAGGTTTAAATTTCTATTAAATATGCTAGTATTAAATTAAAAAAAATAATTCTAGTATAATATCGACGAAAGTCACTTCCTCTTTCAATTCAACACAAACCAATATCGAGGCAGCAAACCATTAACTACTTTAAAAATGAACACCAAAGTTAAATATACAATTCGTTGCTTCACCGACAACCATTGTAAGGCATCTAGCATCAAAGTTGAGGAAGTGAATCTATTACATCTCAAAACCAAACGCATTATTTTATTCTGCAAGCGCTGTAATCTCGATATTTGTGTTGCATTGGCCAGAAATAAAATGGAAGGGCAAAAGTCTAAATGTGGAGAGATGATTGATTTGTATAGCTGTATTTTACTGGGAATAGTTAAATCGTTTTTCAGTCGACATAGAATTCCATACTTCTTGGTAATTTTCTTGATGACATTGTCAATGTGAGAGTTGAACTTAAGGTTGTCATCAATAATCACGCCAAGATATTTAATCTCCCGAACGTGATCAATAGTCTCATCATCAATTACAACAGAGACGTTCTCATTTACTCTATCCCGCGAAATTACCATAAATTTAGTTTAACTTATATTCAATTTCAACAGCTAATACTTCAACCATCTACTAAAAAAACGCAAATTTTCATTCAAATATAAAACGGCATCATCTAAATCCTTAGGTGCAATAAATAACACACTACCATTTGCAAAAAGATTAATATCGCAAAATCGTAAAACACGTCGCAAGTCATTAATATACATAATAAATTACAGGGGCCCTAATACACTCCCCTGGGGCACTCCAAGGTTATTCCCCCACGGGACTGGAAACAGAATTATTAAAAACAGTCCGTTGAGTTCTGTCAGACAAATAGTTGTCAAACCATTTATATGCAGTACTCGTAATTCCAAAGCGCTTGATTGATCTTAACAATAAGGGCCTAGAAATTGTTTCAAAAGCGCATTTAAGATCCAAAAACAACAGCAATCGTATCTTTCAGGATAGTGATCCTCAGTACTTGTTTAAAAAAAAATAAAAACATTAATTGCTGTAAAAAATATTTGAAATAAACTTCAAAAAACTATCAATGTTACCCCTTTTTACGGTACCACAAACACAGTTCAACGAAATCATAACGATGTACAGGTTCATTCATAGAATTATATGATTGTAAGGGATGGTTCTTCGTATACCAATAGTCGATTTTTCTTGTTAGCATTAGCATTAGCATTAGCATCGAACAAGTTGCACAATATCGTAGGTGGTACGAATTCAAAACTATTAAGAGCAAGACGGATATCTATTACTGGACAGATAGTAAGTAGGAAGTAATTACTATCTCCCAGATAAAGACATATCCCGCTCCAACAGTTAAGGATTGTCCTGGCCACGTCCTTACAACTGGTAGGGATAGGAAAGGTATGTTAGTCCAACATTTACTTAAGAGAGATGCAGAGAACTCTACGACCCCTCATAAATGTCTCGGGAATTTAGGAATTATGTTAGTAGGGAAGGTAAGCCATAGGATACACCCAGTCAGTGTTGCTGGCATATGTAGTTTTTTTTATTAATGTTGAAATTGCTGTCCGGATCATCTGCTGAAAGATAAGGTTGCTGAAATAAAATGAAAATATAACATAGTGAACTCGCCATCGTTGTCACACCCGTAGCTAATTAAAAGGAAGGAAATATGTTGTGTTTTATCTTTTTTTTCTTCTATTGATTGAGAGGAAAACTCGCGGGAGTGAAAATAATTGTACTACCTCTTCTCCCGTAGGCCCAAAACCTCTATGTCTTTTCAATTTGAATTATAATCAATTAAAGTAAACTTAAGTTCATGTGATGTGTATGTGTGTGTGTATGTGTATTCAATCTAACCCCCACTGGCCGGCAGTGGTATTATGGAAGAAACCTGCTTACAACAATCCTTGATGTAATAATTTAAAGCAAGTTTAGTCCGGGAGTTAGAAAGCGATAGCTCCACTGCAGATCCAGCAACCCATTTCAGAATGCCTGGTAATTCACGTCCATTCCGAGGTTACTCTCACATACAATAAGCCCCGCGTGTAAACACTACCGTTATCATATGAATAATGGTACTGCAAACACACTTCCAGATTTCGAAATGTGATGTTTCGAAATCTGGCGCGTATTTAGTAATATATGGAAATATGCATTTATGATTGATTATAAATCAGATGGATCTCACCAAATTCTGCCTCCGAAAAAGGACCGGTTTGTTCACTCGCGGTAATCGAAAAAATCTTCCACGTGGTTTTTACAACCCAACACGACATTTTGAATCACATTTGAAGTTTTCCATTTGCACCGAATTTTTGCTTGACACCTCATTCGCGTGCCTCTTCCGGAAGGCAGAACGCCAGCACCAAGAAAAAAAAATACCCAGTGAAACTCTTCTTGGGAGGGAGGCAAAGCACCAAAAACAAGCGAAATGAAAAACCGACCGACGCGACACACAGCTATTCGAAACAAATTCTTGTTCCAGATTGTTCACGTTAATTACAATATCACTAAAAAAAAACTTCTTAAGACGTGATAGATCTTAATTTACACTTATCCACACGAAAAAACTAATATTTGTTTGATTTGATACAATTAAAAAAAATGCGAAAAACAGATGAAATCAGCGCCAGCGAAAACAAAACCAACCGTTCGCGGGCAGAGCCTACTGCGTTTCACCAATAGTCGATTTTTCTTGTTGCTTTAAAAAATTGTCGTAAAATTGTCAATGCACATTAGACTAATGCAAAAATTGAAATTTTCGCTCCTCAAAAACATTTGGGTTTCCCATAGCAATTTCCACGTAAACTTCGTAAGGTTTGTGCCAAATCAGTTTCTTAATAAACTAGTTCAAATTTTGGGAGGCTAAACAGTACCCAATTTGGAAACGCTTGAGCACCGTCGAGCGAAAATTTCAAATTTTGTATCAGTCTAATGCACATCCAAGCATATTCATCGATTCCATACCATAGTTCAGTGAACCAATTTTCCGAAATTATTACAATACTATACTGTGTTCTCTGTACTGCTTTTGAAATGTAATGTACCAAATTTGTCAGCCCCCTTTTTGAAAATATTTTCTACTATTCTACGAAAGGCTTTATCAGTGATCATATCGCATCAAATATATACCTTAAACATCCTTCTTGAAGATGAATGAGGAAGATTTGGAATAACGGTATTGTGAAATTATTGGAAGATAAAAGTCTGATGTGCAGAGGGGCTCAAACAATCGAGTTCTTGTTCATAACCGACAAGTTGTAGTAACTGTCCGACGCTGGTTTCCATTGATGTCAATAGACAAAGTAATGGATAGTATAAAATTGATACTTTCTGGATCAAAATTACATTGTGTTAGGAATAAATGCTGTCTGAAAGATTCCAATGCAATTAATATCGTTTACATTAACATTGTGCCACTTTGAAACCAGAATGGCCAAATAACGTTTTTTTTTGTTTTTACGAGTGCTCCCAGTTAACCAAATTTAATTCTTAGTATCGGATTTTGCTGCGTCAATATTAGCCTCCTGAAGGAAAGCAATTCCAACCCCGTCATGATGAAGACAATAATCGCGTGTTTGACAGCCAGACACATTCCAGGAGACCATTTTTGGAAGGCAATCGTCAGTATTGTCTGAGCCTGATTGCACCACAGAAGAACAGGTTACGACTTCATTAGCAGACGATGATTGAACGGGCAAAGGTTGGGCTACCGAAACAGTAGTAGGTAATGTAGGCTGAATAAATAAGGAATTGTCAGATGCATTGACGCCAGGAGTAGGAATGAGAGAGAGGTCAGTAGCTGGTGTTGACAGAAGCAGTTTCGTCGGACTACCATTCTTCGTTGATCCGACGAAACAAGATTGAACCCCCAAAAGCTCTCCAGTTCTAATCTTCTTTGCCGGAGGTGACAAGTCAGTGATTTGCAGTACGCTGCCGCTGATGCAAATGCAGTCTCTTGTTCCCAGATAAATCCTTACACGTGATAAAGTGTCTGAGTTGACGGTAAATAGGTGCCGCTTATCTGTACCTTCGCTATAAACAGTTATATTAGTGTCAAATAATTCAGAGAGAGCAGACAGAATCTTGTGCACCGTGTCTTCAAAATTGGATCGATTAATTACACTTTGGCTTAGAATAAATAAGGCAGAAGCTATTAGCAACGTTGCAAAATCTACAGAAGATATGATTACCTGAATCTGAGTTTGATTTAAAGTGGGCGTATTTAAGGATCATCGAGTTTAGCGCAGACACTTCTTTTTCACCCGGGGTTATTGCCAACTGATGAAGAAAGGATCGACAAACGGCCAGGTGACCGCAAAAAGGAAGGACATTAAGCACATGTCCAGCTGTTGGAATATCAACTGACCCGGCAGAATCTTGGATGTCAATATGAGCACAAAACACAACGCTGTCGTAGTGAGAGCCAGTATAATAAATAGAGACTTTTTGAGAGGTAGCGGTCCCTACGGAATACTCTCTAAGCCGACCAGTGCGTTCTTCCCAGATGGTGATACTGACGTTGTAGAGTTCACACGCAATGGATAAACATTCCTCACCCCCCCCAAGTGCCGTCGTGAGAAAGTAACTCTAAATATTTCCAAACACGGTCGTATACGTCAATGAATCCGTGTTTTATTACATCTTCGGCAAACGGGACTAAAGGGCGAACACGAAATTATTGCGACACATTCAACAGGGCATAACTTTTTTACCATTGGGTAAAAATCAACCAAATTTTGCACACTTTCTCATTGATGTGTATTGTGTACATGCTGTCAAACTCGAAGTCGTGTTTTTCGATTCAACGAAAATGGAGGTGAACCAACGCGAGTTGAGAGAACAAATTCTTTCCAAACACCTGGAATTTCCTGACCTGTCGCACCGGCAGTTGGGAAAAATGTTGAACATTCACCATTCAACCGTCTCCAGAGTGTTGAAGCGGTTCCAGGAGCGGTTGACGTTGAACCATGGCAAAGGAGCTGGAAGAAAGCCGGGACCGGAGAACAAAAAGACGGAGGGAAAGGTGAAGCGGATGATTAAAGCAAATCCCAACGTCTCAAGTCGTGATTTGGCTAAAAAGATCGGCATGTCGCAGAGCTACGTCCAGAATGCAAAGAAGAGAGCTGGACTACATACATACAAGGTACAGAACTTCCCAAACCGCGATGAGCGGCAACAATCGACGGCTAAAACTCGGGCACGAAAGCTCTACGAGAAGATGCTGACAAAATATGGCTGCTGTGTGATGGACGACGAAACGTATATAAAAGCCGATTTTAAGCAAATTCCGGGGTTGGAGTTTTTCACCGGCAAGAGCAAGTTCAATGTGGACGACAAATTTAAGAAGAAGAAAATGTCGAAGTTCGCCTTCAAATATCTCATTTGGCAGGCCATCTGCTCTTGCGGACTGAGGAGTGAACCTTTCGTGACAAAGGGCACAGTAAATGGCGAGATCTACAAATCTGAGTGCCTCGAGAAGCGCCTTTTGCCGTTCTTGCAGCAGCACGACGAAGCTCCGCTATTTTGGCCAGATTTGGCATCATGCCACTATTCTAAAAGTGTCCTGGAGCTGTATGAGGCCAATTCTGTCCATTTTGTTCCAAAGGACATGAATCCGCCAAACTGTCCGGAGCTGCGCCCGGTGGAGCAGTACTGGGCAATAATGAAGCGGGAACTTCGGAAGAGCAAGAAGACAGTCAAAGACGAGAAGGACATGTTAAGAAAATGGAAAAAAAAACTGAGAAACTGGTACCGGATGACACTGTAAAGACTTTGATGGAGGGCATCAAGCGAAAATGCGTTCAATTTTACACTCAAGGCTCCATCGATTAACTTTTCTTTTAATTTTTGACGTAAATATATGTATAAAACTACCCTAAAATTTTGGTTTGATTCTAAACATTATAAGAAAATTGGCATGACATTTTCGGTGTCGCAATAATTTCGTGTTCGCCCTTTAATATTTGTATATTTTAAATTGATTACCGGTCGAAAAAGGCATATGAATTCTGCATATCTTAATCGTTCACTACATACCTAAAGAGAACTTAATCGTACTTTGACGCGAAGCGCTGTGGATTATGAGAAGCTGAATGACCCTGGAGGGATCGATTTTGCTTACTGAGCAGAAAATCATGGATTTAACCCCAAGCTCTTCCACAGCACAATAAATCGCCACCATCATTTGTATATTTGATATTGAACATTAACCTCGGAAACTATTTGCATATCAAGCGAAAACGTAGTCCTGTATTGACGCGAAGCGCTGTGGATTATGAGATGCTCGATGACCCTGGAGGGATCGTTTCTGCTTACTGAGCGGAAAATCATGGGCTTAATTCCAAGCTCTCCGTCATGACTCGTAAAATTCATGATCACTAAACAAAATGAATATGTTCTTTCGATAGCCGGCTGTCGCTAAGTCGGTGGCTTCTCGTTAAGTTAGTACTACATCAACATTTCCTTCCCTATCCCTAGTTATGGTAAAGATGGGCGTGGCCGGGAATAGCGACAGTCATGCTTCTGTTACTCTTGTTTAGATTGGAACCAATGCATTATTCCTGAAAGTAGTCTAACTGAGAATTTCAGAAGAGACGTGAGTGTCGCTAGTATCCAATCTACGAAGTTACGCTAACGCTATCGCTCGATTCAGTTCATTTCATGTCACAACGAGCGAGGGTATTGATCTGATGTTTGCAAAGAAACTGCAATAGCTTAACCTTTTCAATACTCCAAATAATACAGAATGTTCGGATCCTAATGGGTGTGATTGACTGACTTGTCTAATTTCATATAGGGTTCAGAACTACTTCGGCATAGGTGCCTGTTTCCGTCGTACCGAGCATAAACATCAAATGTATCAATAATGTTGACGAGAACGAATTAATCATACGTTTGGTACGATAGTTTGCTACAAACCTAAGTCTATAAGACCACATAAATATCAATATTAGGATCGATTCTTCCTAAGAACAAAAGAAGTGTTCCTAGAAAATCCATTTTGTTTGCCTTCATGCTGAAGTGAATTCAATGACGTTTAAATGTGATTGGACAGAATTGAATTTGGGCTACAAAATGGTGAGTGACAATCTGGAAGGAGCGATATACCTAGCTCCGGTCCTCACAAGTTCCTACCTCACGCCTCCACGAGTCATATGATCACAAAAGACTGCTAGTTGAAACATGGACACAGCTGGTTGGCGTAGCCTGGGCAATGTTGTCAATCCGACAATAGCAGAGTGAGGAGGTGCGACGCGAACACTGGCGCGGTAACCATAGCACGGTGATAGAGGAAATGCTTCGCCAACCCGAGCGTCTGTTTACCATGGAGGTACGGCTCAAACAGCGTGTGACTGGCATCCAGCGGCTGAATAAGAAATGCTCTTCCCCGGAAGCTACACTTAAGATGGCAGCCCCATCACGGCGGATAGGAGACCTTAGGCCAACCACCTACTGTCTCTGAAACCTTTACAATTGTTACAGAAAACAACAGAGAAAGACATCGAACTGATTTAACGGCAACGACTTTTAGCGCAAAACAACGGACACGAATTGGATCATGGAATGTATTGACGTTAGCCCAGCAGGGTAAACTGGCACATCTCGCCAACGAGGCGCGACGCATGAAGCTAGAAATCCTGGGACTGAGTGAAGTTCGTTGGCCAAACTTTGGAGAACACAAACTGCCGTCGGGACAGGTACTACTATACTCTGGTATTCGAGGTGAAAATGCTCCCCGCCATCGTGGAGTTGGTCTCCTACTTAGCGTCCTGGCAAGTGCTGCGCTCATCAAGTGGGAGCCTGTTAATGAGAGGATAATCGTTTCCAGATTTAGAACACGGGTTCGTAACCTTACCATAATCCAATGTTATGCGCCAACCGATGCTGCCCAGCTACAGGACAAGAAATTTTTTTACAGTCAACTGAATGCCGTCGTGGATAAGGTTCACTGGCGACTTCAATGCGAAGATCGGCTCCGACAACACGGACTATGAGCGTGTCATGGGACGCCATGGTCTCGGCGAAATGAGCGAGAACGGTGAGCTGTTTGCAGAATTTTGTGGGAATAACGACATGGTGATCGGGGGCTCGCTCTTCCCCCATCGGCCAGTGCACAAAGTCACGTGGGTTTCCCGTGATGGACAGACCGAAAATCAGATCGACCACATCTGCATCAGCCGAAAATGGAGACGGAGCCTTCTTTATGTCCGGAATAAACGCAGCGTCTGACCATCACCTTCTAATCGGTGAAATCCGCCTACGCACGGGAGGAGAGACTCGGGCGGCGGGTCAACACACGCCGACTTGAAGATCCAGCGGTAAAAAGGTCTTTTGTTGAAGAACTTGAGACTCGATCTGCGGACGTTCCAGAAGGTGGCAGCGTAGAAGAACAATGGACGGCCATCAAGAATGTCTTTATAGAAACAAGCGAGAATAACTTGGGTGAGCTGCGCACCCAGAGGAAAGAGTGGATCACAGATGAAACCTGGCGGAAGATTGAGGAGCGTAGAGAAGCAAAAGCCGCGATAGAGCGGGCGAGAACCAGAGGAGCCAAGAACAAAGCCCGTCAACGGTACTCGGCTCTAGAGAAGGAAGTCAAGCGCTCTTGCAGACGGGACAAGCGAGCGTGGGTGAACTCCCTGGCCGACGAAGGGGAGAAAGACGCAAACACTGGCGATATACGCCTCCTCTACGATATCTCACGACGCCTGAGTGGAGCAAGGATGAACCCGAGGATGCCAGTGAAGGACACGACTGGACAATTGCTTACCGACCCCACTGACCAGCTGAAACGCTGGTTTGAGCACTTCGAACAACTTCTTCAAGTTTCGATGGCCAACCAGCCATCAACATCTCGGCATGATCCGCCTAGGGTGCGGCGCATCACTCGCGTCAATTCCGAGGCACCATCACTGCAGGAGATTGAAGCAGCTATCCGAAGCATGAAATCCAACAAGGCTCCAGGGGTCGATCGCATATCAGCAGAGATGCTCAAAGCTGACCCCATGCTATCCGCACAAATGTTGCATCAACTATTCTGTAATATCTGGGACACCGCGACTTTTCCGGCCGACTGGATGCAGGGCATCTTAGTGAAGGTCCCAAAGAAGAGGGATCTGACTGTGTGCGACAATTGGCGAGGCATCATATTACTGTGTATTGTTCTCAAAGTTCTGTGCAAAGTTATCCTGAATCGGATACAGGAGAAGATCGACGCGACTCTCCGACGGCAGCAGGCAGGATTCCGTGCCGGAAGATCTTGTGTGGACCATATTGTCACGCTCCGCATCATCCTGGAGCAGGTCAATGAATTCCAAGAGTCCCTTTATTTGGTATTCGTTGACTTCGGAAAAGCTTTCGACCGTCTCAATCACGAGAATCTGTGGGGCGCCCTGAGACGCAAGGGAGTCCCGGATAAAATCGTCAACCTCATCGAAGCGCAGTATGAGGCTTTCACGTGCAGAGTTCTGCATAACGGAGCCTTGTCCGACCCTATTCGGGTAGTCGCTGGTGTGAGACAAGGATGTATACTATCACCGCTACTGTTTCTCATCGTAATCGACGAGATCATGGTAGGTGCAATAGACCGTGTACCGAACCGTGGAGCATCTCAACGACTTCGATTTGGCTGATGATGTTGCTCTACTAGCACAACGGTGCTCTGATATGCAGAGTAAGCTCAATGACCTAGCCGAACGCTCCTCTGCGGCGGGTCTCACCATCAACGTCAACAAGACCAAATCGTTGGATATCAACACGGGCAACCCTTCCAACTTTACGGTAGCGGGGCAAGCAGTGGAGAAGGTCGAAAGTTTCCAATATCTTGGCAGCCAAATAGCGTCGGACGGCGGGGCCAAGAGCGACATAGGTGCACGAATCAAGAAGGCTAGGGCTGCCTTTGCGAGTTTACGAAACGTATGGAGATCCAACCAGATAAGTCAACGCACCAAAATCCGAATTTTCAACTCGAACGTGAAATCAGTGTTGTTATACGCCAGCGAGACGTGGTGTGTATCAGCGGAGAACACTCAAAAGCTGCAGGTCTTCATCAACCGATGCCTGCGGTATATAATTCGTGCCTGGTGGCCTCACAACTGGATCTCGAATGCCGAGCTCCATCGTCGATGTCCTTCCGATAGCAACAGAAATTTGAGAGCGAAAGTGGAGGTGGGTCGGCCACACACTTCGACGGGGCGGAAACAAAATCTGCAAGCAAGCGCTGGATTGGAATCCAGCAGGACATCGCAGCAGAGGCAGACCCAGGGGCTCATGGCGGTGGAGCCTCAATAAGGAAATTAAGCAAGTCGATAGGAATCTGACCTGGGCCCAGGTCAAGGCAAAAGCGAGCAGCCGCCCAGGATGGAAGTCTTTCACGTTGGCCCTTTGCACCGCTGGTGGTGCACAGGACCCTTAAGTAAGGACGGAATTGAAAGTTCGGGTTGACGATGGCAATTTGATCATAACCCTACCTAACTACTGACTAAATAACATACGCATTTATTTGGGAACCCAGTTCAGTGACAATCCATGTGTCATCATTGCCACTTTTTTCATCCATCCGCCACCGTGGAAGCATTTCCAGCACTCTCAAAGTAATACCAGTTCCACAGGCATTCTATATCCGAATTGATATGGGCCTTTTCGCATGTTGGTGTCTGCTGATGAGGTCTATTCTTTTTTTTTTCTATACAATCGAACATATATCCATTAGGGTGATTCAAAATTTCGATTTTCTCCTGGGTGCTCAATCGATTCCCAAACAGGTCCTAAATATCCTCCCAAAATTTGAGCTCATTTGGTTGTGATCATACTGCAGTGGGCCTTTTAAGTTTATATGGGAATTATTATGCAAAAAGCTAACTTGTTAAACTCATCGTTCTGTACAGAATAGTTTAATATCTGTTCGTAAATTAAATTTTCCCAGCTACAACTTTGCTGAAGTCCATTTTTGATTGAACGAGTAATGATTTAGAATTGATTACGTGAGGTGGACAAAATTTATATTTTGACCTACCCTAATATCCATACACAGCGACGCACAGAGGGATTTTGTTGTTTTTATATTTTACAGTTGAAGTGAGTTCTTTTTCAATCCAAACCGTTGCATGAGTGTATGAATCATTAGGTTGATGAAAATGAATGAATTAATGACATTAATGACCACGAAACTGGTGCTACCCGATTCACGTTGAGCAATCGTAATACTTGGTGGTGTGGTCAATTTCCAGTCCGCGTTGAGGATTTGTTTGAACTGGAAAATGTCTCGACTAACCCTTAATTAATAACTGTTGAGTACTTATACAGTGAGAGAGAAGAACAAAAACAATCAAACTCACATACTGCTGTTAATGCTAAGATTCTAAGTACTTTTGACCCATCTACAAATTTCTCCCAGTGCATTTTACCACCTTTCACGAGATTGATCCCACTGTGAGACGAAGCGAAAACATCTTCTATGCGTAACAAATAACAAATTTAACAACAACAGCCAATGGAACAACGGAGATGGGAATTGACTCGTCCGTATTGATTTCCCTTCGAACGATCGATTCGAAGAGGCGAATATAAAAGCAGAATAAATAAGAAATGTTAGTCTGGCTGTGTCATGATGAGATGATGATACCAGAGCTAGACTAAAAAGGAAGAAGCAAGTACAGTGATGAAGGAAAAGCGAATGTGTGATTGAGTGAGCGTGTGATGTGTGTAGCAAACACAATCAAATTGAGGCATAAATTATGTGTAGCATCCCATTAATGAGACGCATCGAACCTACTGCGGATTGATACGTTTGTAGGCTGGATCTTCCCCACTGTCTCGAAGGCTGAAGGCGAAAAGCGATAGATGATGTTGGCACGATGCTGTATAGCGATTCTGATAAGGATATCATGCGTATGATGAAAAAATGTGAGCTAAGATCGATTTTTGTTGGATGTTTATACTTTCATCACTTTGTCTTGCGTCTCTTGTCACGCGCTATAAGTGTGGCACATATTTGATAGCCAATAAATCTTCAACGACTGGTATAGTGGAGGGATGAAACAAAATTTGTTTTCTTGTTGATTCGGTGCAATTTTTAGGGCTTGAGATTCCGATTTTGGGTCATTTTAAACCATTTTACTGAGCAGGAAAAATAATTAAATGTATTACACAAAAGCTTTTTTGCTCACTCAATTTTTCATCTGACTTCTTTTAGAGTCAACTGAAAACTTTTAAGGTGACTATAATGAAACAGTCCAAATATAGTTTCAGAATTTTGATTATAATAACTGCATTGTAGATCAAAACGCCAATAAAGCAGACATTTTTATTTCCTTTGTTGCTATCCATTTTGGAGAGATACTGTCTTCCGAGAAGTTGTTTACATTAAAATGAACCTTAAGGTTAAGGCTATCCTCATTTTCCGAAATCAGAAACTGTTTTATTTGAAGTGCCTGATGTGCCTCAAGGGAGCCATTTGGGCCCACTTCTTTTTGTTCTATTCGTCAACGATCTTTGCGAAACGATTAAATTTCCGAAGGTAATGTTTTTCGATGATTTGAAGTTCTTTCGGTTAGTTTCATCGTTAGTTGATTGCTGTGCCATACAAGCTGACATCGACGCGTTTCTACACTGGTGCAGGCTAAACGGAATGGATGTAAATGCCCGAAAATGTAATGTAATTTCTTTCTATCGAACAAGGATGGCGACCATTTTCGATTATGGCATGTTGACAACTAGTATCGACAGTGCTTACTCTACTGTTAAAGATCTGGATGTGCTACTTGACAGTAAGCTGAGGTTTACCCAACACATAGCTGCAACGACCGCCAAGGCGTACGCAGTGCTTGGCAGTTTGAAGACATTCATTGCTTGAAAAGTCTCTACGCAGCATAATTGAATATCATGTCGTTCAGATTAACCGGATCGAGCGTATTCAAAGGAACTTTCTTCGATTTACACTTCGTTTACTTCCGTGGAATGATCCGTTTCGATTACCACCCTACGAGTATCGCTGCGCCTTGATACATCTACCAACCTTGGCTATTAGGAGGATCCTGTTGCAGCGGCTTTTTATATTCGACAACCTGAAGAGCAACGTAGACTGCTCAGTACTGCTGAGCAATGTAAATGGAAACATTCCGGCCAGAACAATCCGGCGTGCAGATTTTCTCCGCCTTCCTGTGCACCGCTCTTTTTATGGACAGAACCATCCGTTTGATGTTTGTTGTCGTCGTTTTAATGAAGTATTTGTCCTTTTTGATTTTAATATATCTAAGACAATGTTTAGAAATAGGATTAGTGAATAGCAATATCTGTTATTTTACTAGTCTGCAATATCGATCAGATCAGACAAGTAAAATAAAATAAAAAAATAAATATTAGAATTCAAAAGTTATGGGAAATTTTAACCCAAAAAAATATGTAGTCTATATAGTTTGATAGATAATTTTGTTGTTGATACGGAATCTGAAAGGCCATATAAAACGCAATATTCAAGGTGAAAACTGTGAGCACATTTTTTTTAAAGGCGGTAGGAAATCTTTAAAAATAATCAAAATAATATAACTTGTAAATTTTATGTAACTCAGAAACGCCTCAACATAGAAACTTATTGTCAGCTGCAAAAATGTAGATTACAACTTTTTTAACAGTCATCTCTATTTAATTTCTTGCTAAATGGAAAACAAAAAAGTTAGAACTAGCTATTACCTATTTTTTTTTTCTAAAGACAGCCAGTTGCTATGATGAGACGTATCTGAGTTACACTTATTTTTTCCATTCTAAAACAAAGTTGATCGCGCAGTTTTTTCCTATAATGTTGAATTTTTTATGACCTTTCAAATGCCATATCAACTACATGAGATATTGACATTTGAAGACTGCATGATTAAAATAACCAATCCAGATAGAGCTGACATTAGGGCGTAACAGCCTTTGTAAACAATGACTTCTCTTGATGATTTCTAGTAATTCAAGGCACGCCTACACAAACTAACATATCCATCGGGTAGGGGAAATATTCCCCTACTCGATGGTGATGTTTATTTGCCATGGAGAGCCATGACTTTATGGAAATCATCGACAAAAGCTGTTACGCCCTAATTCCAGCTCTATCCAGCAATAGCATTTAAATGTTCATTTATACCCAAATACATTGTTCAGCAAAACTAAAAGTAAGAATAAAAACTATTTTAAAGGACACCCTAACTTAAAGCAAAAAAAAATAGCTTTGGTATGGTCAGATGAACAGTAAGAAAAATTGTATCTAAGCAATGTGGCTTTAAATATGTTTCTAAAATTTTTTTCTTAAAAATTAAACCAGGTATAACTTTAAACAAAAAAGTTATATTTCAGTTTTTAGTAAAAATCAGGACCACCCTAATCATCATTTGCTCGAAAAAGAGGCCCATTTCATTTACCCTCTAAAATGAATAGCAGCAAAGTAAATATTTTTGCCTGATAAATTGCCCTTTCGGACCACAGTGCACTATGCACAGGGCAACACAACAAAACAACGAAACGTACCGTACGAGATGCCCACGATTAATTTATTAGTTGAATTCCTAAACCTTATGTTTAAATCTGCGATTTAAACAGCTCCACTGTTTTATGACTTGTCCCATTAATACAGCACAGTGGGCCTAATCGTTTCGAAAAATTATGGAAGTATAATATAATCATTTTCCAGGATGCTTTCAAGAGCTGGCTGTGTTGGTATTGTTGGCAGTATTGTCAACTTTTCATGAAGTATGATCCGTAGATAGGCAAATGCGTTTCTACTACCTTAATGTGTGCTAAATCTTATAACTGTTTTCCAAAAACCGTCATTGAAAAATTTAAAATTTTGAAACTCATGAGAGGGAAGTGAACAAAAATTTTTTAAATCCATAAAATCTATGACAAAAGTTCGAAAGAATAAATTATGAAAAGGACAAAAGGTTACAGAAACAAATGTTTCGAATCCTAAAACATTTTTTTTAACGAAAACCATATTTCAAAGAACGAGCAGTTTTTTATAAGTGACAATCATATAAAATCATATTTCTTTTTTGAGTTTTAAGTTTCAAAATATTCATTAGGTTGTGGCCTTTCGTTTTTTTTTCTTTTGACCTTTTGTCCCTTTCGTCCTTTTGTCTTTCGACCTTTTGTCTCTAGACCTTTTGTCCCTAAGCTAGGCCAGACAACTCCATTTAAATCACAGTTTACAAGACCACGATACGGGCCCTCCCTTAGCTCAGTTGGTAAAGGCGCAGCTACAAAGCAAACCCATGCAGAGTTCGATTCCCGGTCCGGCTTAGGAATTTTACGGGTTGGAAGATTCGTCGATTTCCCTGAGCATAGGGTATGTTTGCACTTGCCACCAGTGCTGTAAATTTTCATATCATTCGATTGAAGATGAACCACTACAACCATTCAATCAATTCTGTGTAAACGTCTCACATGACCATAATTTGAAGAGCCCCTGTCTCATTCGAAGCTCATTGTCACTGTCAATTGAGTCACTCAGTATCATTTGATATACGACAGTGGAGTATGGAAGAAATCCAGCAAAATGGTCCCGAACAGACAAGTCGACCCGATGTCGGATCAATGTAAGGCTAATTTAAGGTCGATGTCGACCCAATGTCGTGTTGTTGTCGGCTCAATTTTGGGTTTATTTCGGGTCAATGTTGGGTCAATGTCCGGTCAACATCGGGTTGGGGTTTGATAGAAGTCAGGTTGGTGTCGGGTTGGCTTAGCTTTTTCGCCGGAATGTCGACCAGAGCTCCGTTTGTGTGTAGGTTACACTCAATTGAATGATATATAGCGTTTCTCAAATGCGAATGATCCATGCCTTCGTCAAATGACTAAGCAATTGATATCACCCATTCGGAAGAGGTCCCTTTTGATAGCGAATAGCTACTTTTCTCATTTTCATCAAAAATGTTCCAATGATTTTGAGAATTTACAGCACTGCTTGCCACACAATTATACTAATGCAAAAATGGTACAGGCTCTCAATTAATAACTGTGGAAGTGCATAAGTTAAGAGCACGCAATAAGCTAAAATGCGATAAGCATTAAACTTGAAATGCGAAGAAGAATAAGAAGAATAAGATGAATCATTTAAATATAATTAATGTACATGAATACACAAACTGGCAACGGCGTCTTATGGAGTAAACTTTCTCTAGGGGAAACGCTCCTATAGTTGCGGTACGTTAGAGGCGTTAGGTTGCTAAAGTTGTGCATGGAGACTCAATACACAACTATAGGAACCTAACGCTTCTAACGTACCGCAACTATAGGAGCGTTTACCCTACATAAATACATTTTACATAACTTTTAATACTGCTTATCGGTCTACCGATTAAACTAATGTTTTTCTTGGTGTGCATGGATCGGGGTTCCCTGCCTATATGAGAGCCTCGACGATTTCCCACATAGTAAAATTCACATAAAATTTACAGTCCAACAATCTGCATCTCGAAAATGTAACAATTATCTACTATACTAACTAATGCTAAATGCAAAGCCTCATGGATCAATGATTCGACCGTGGCCGATGATAGCGCCGACGATGCACAAGCCAATGGACGATGTCGATAAAGTACTCTATATGGTTAGATTGATTTGCGATATGATTACTCTCTTCGTCGTCGTCGTCGTCGTCGTCGTTGTCGTCGTACTTCTCCTGGCCTTCCTCATCTCCTTTGCCATCCACTTCATTCATCCTATCATCGTCGCCATTCTCGCCATCATATTCATCCTCCGCTTCTTCGGAACAGTCCCAAATATGGACCATAGTTGAAGTGGTGGAATGACGACTACGACTAGACCCGTGTGGATAACGCGGGACAGGAGGTCGCATTGGGACGATTTGTTTTCGGTGATTATTATGATTATGATTATTGCGATGATCATTATTGCCTGCTGATGGCTGATAGTGACGGACGGGTAGTTTGTTCGCCTCGGACGATGAGTTTAAGCTGTTGTTTGAGCTTTTCGATGGTTTTGCGGAGGTGGTGGTAGTTGCTGCATTCGTTGGAACAGTACTAGGTACATTATTAGATCTATGCAATGGTACGTGACTTTGGCTGGTAGTTTTTCGGCTTTGGTTATGATCGTGCACAGGCCAGCGGTGGTGGTGGTGGTGATGGGGATGCCAAATGGTGTGTAAAATTATGTGCAGTCTACTTACGGGGCTGTTCAAGTCTACCAGAATGGGGGACTTGCCCGGACAGATCAGGTACGATTCGTGGTTCTCGAGGCGGTTCGTCTCCAGCGGTCGATGATGGACAGGTCGTCGTGGCTCGTATGGTTCAGGTGGAGCTAGAGACGAGAATAATTAGCCAAGGCAATTTGAATAACGCAAAAAAAAACCCTACCTTTAACGGTGATTCCAAAGCTGCACTTCGCACTCAGTCCATCAGCATCCGTCGCAACGTAATTGACGTAGTGTACGCCAGCTATCAACATCTGACCTGGAGAGTGGGATTTATACAGCTGTTTGATTTCGGATTCAGTGTCAAAGTTGGGCTCCACCCAGTACACGGACCGGGATGTCTCGTGATTCTCCAGTTGAACGTTGAAGGAGTCTGGACAGTTAACGACCTGCGGTGGTCTCCGTTCTGAAAACGTATCTCGTTATGTACTGGAATCTATTAAATGTTAACAACTACGACGTACCTCTTATCTTAATCAAAACCTGACAGACATCACTCATCGGTGAGTTTGGACTCCTCGCACGGAACGTCATCGAAGTCTCCCCTGCTGGAAGCTCTGCCTCCAGCTGCTTACCCCAAGCCGGATGAGCATCCACAAACTGGTACCACTCTACGTTGGTTTTCGGCTGCTCCAATTGAATCTTCATGGTATAATGTCCAACGGGGAGAACCTCATCAACGTCAGGAGGACACTGAATCTGCGGTTTGATTGGGGCTGGGGCTACCGTTGCCATAGGAGCACAACGTAGATTTGGAGTGGGACTCCACTTCTGTTCAGTATCACAAACTGCCGTTCGTTTACCGACCGGTTTGAAACCGGACTTGCAGTGCAGCACGCAACGTTCACCGGCAAAGGTCTTACCTGTCATGCATGCTACCGGTAGGATAGTTCCATGCTCTGGACGCTGAAGCCGTGGACAAGATTGAGCTGGGAAGTACAATTGAGATTGATTCAAATAAACGACAAGCACTTACAAAATCTGAGTACTTACGAACACACAGCGATTCACCTTCGTCCCACTGTCCCGTCCCGTTGCAGTGCTTCGTACCCGGTCCCAGCAATTTGTATCCTTTGTTGCACGAAATCGAACACTTTGTTCGGTAGAATAGCTGTGTCTTATGACGAGACCTAGAACACCGTACTTCACCATTCTTTGGAGCTGTCAGGGGCTTACAACGATCCTTGATTTCGAAGCATGTCCTACGGTCCTTACCCATTTTAGAACCCGGAGGACACACGCAACGAAAACTGCCAGCTAGGTTAATACACTTTGCCTTGCCTCCACAGCCTCCATTCTCCTCGAGACATTCGTTGATATCTATGCATTGTCCAAGAGCATTCTTCTCGTACCCGGCATAACAATCACAAGCATACGAACCCTCCATATTGACGCATTTTTGCTGACAATTGTTATCGGCTGGCGATCGGCATTCATCAAAATCCATGCAGCTTACCTTGTTGGTTTTGTTCAGAACAAACCCTTCCCGACAGGAGCACACGGGAAGTCCTTCCCGTAAATTACAAAAGTGTACCGTTCCGTAAAGCACATGGATTACTGACTTCACAGGTCTTGTTGTCACTCATCAACGCAAATCCTGATTCACACTCACATCTGAAACCTCCACGTTGATTGACGCATCGCTGACTGCAGCCTCCATTCAAGGTTGAACACTCGTCAACATCTTCGCAAGATGCCAGATCGTCTCCCAAGATCATCCCATCTGGGCATCTGCACGTGAAGCTTCCATGTTGGTTTTCACATATGTGCGAGCATCCTCCGTTGAAGTTGTTTATCTTACACTCGTCGATATCCAGACAGGTCGCCTTATCAACGTGCAACCTCAACCCCGACGGACAAGAGCATTCAAAACCACCCTTGGTATTGACGCAATCATGGGAACACTTTCTAAACTCGTCCGAGCATTCGTCAATATCCGAACATGTCCGGTTGTCCAATTCCAAACGATGGCCATCTTCACAGCCGCATCGGTACGACCCCGGTATGTTTATGCAGTGATGTTCGCAACCTCCCTTATTCGAAAAAGTCTCGCATTCGTTGATGTCGTCGCAGGTAAACTTGTCCCGTCCCAGAATGAACCCAGAGGGACATTCACATTCGAACGTCCCCGGAACGTTCACGCAAAAGTGCGAACAGTCATGGATCTTCGTTGCGCACTCGTCCACATCACGGCAAGTCTGCTCATCCTCTTCCAGTTCGAACCCTGCTTCGCATGCACATCTATAGTCTCCAAGTAGGTTAATACAAATGTTCGTGCAGTTTCCGTTATTTTCGATGCACTCGTCTATGTCCTCGCATGTGTGGCGATTGCGACCCAGCTCGAATCCTTCCGGACACGAACAGTAATAGCTTCCCGGCAGATTAGTACAGGTGTCCGAGCATCCACCATTCCTTTGATCGCACTCATTAACGTCGACGCACGTCTTAAAGCTACTACGCTCCAATTCGAACCCTTTCGGACACGTACAGCTAACGACACCGTGCTCGTAGTGACAACCGTGAGAGCATCCACCATTGTTCAACTCGCACTCATCCACAAAGTCACACGTGTGTTCGTCTTCCATGAGGTAAAGTCCTTTAGGACACGAGCATTGATGACCTCCCAGTAGGTTAATACAGATGTGCGAACATTTTCCGTTATGTTCTTCGCACTCGTTAATATCGTGACATGAGTGGCCGTTATCGGCCAAGCGATACCCACTGTGACAGGAACAACGGTAAGAGCCTTCCGTATTGTGACAAGAGTGATCACATCCATCTTGGTTCGTAAGGCATTCATCGATGTCCTGGCATAGGCTATCATCATCCAACGTAGGTTCAAACCCTTCAAAGCAGCTGCACTTGTACCCACCTTCAAAGTTCACACAATTCTGGTGGCAGCCTCCGTTGTTTTCACGACATTCATTGATATCTTGACATGTACGACCATCATGACCTAGTGCATATCCTTGCAGACATCCACAGAGGGATTCTGCACTAGGATCACAGATGTGCGAACAGCCTCCATTGTTAAGGTTGCAGTCGTTGATCGCCTCGCAAGTCTTCCCATCTTCTGCGAGCTCCATATTGTCTGGACAGTCGCAGAACGTTTCTCTATTGAAAAATGTACAGATATGCGAGCAACCTCCATTATCCGTGGTACACAAGTCCATCTGTCTACAGATGCCGTATTCATCCAGCTCCTTTCCTTCCGGACATACACATCTGTAACTTCCGTACGTATTCAAGCAATTAAGATCACCACAAAGGTCTTCATCATCTTGTTCTTCGCATTCATCAATGTCATCGCATGTTTTGCTGTCCGTGGATAACTGTAGCCCCTTTGGACAACTGCACTCGTACCCTCCCGCTATATTATGGCAGTTGTGGGAGCAAAGATGTCTACCCTGTTCACACTCATCGGTATCATGACAACTATGATCATGCTGTTGATACCCCGAAGGGCATTCACATCTGTAGTCACCACCCTCAATCATTCTACACACCCCTGGATTGCAGCGCTTCTTGTGTTCCTCACCACAGCTGTACACATTCTTGCAAGCCTTCCGATCGTACTCATCCAAAATGTAGAACTCCGGACAGCTGCACACAAAACCCTCCGTTCCATCTTTGCACTCATGAGAGCACCGGGTCTTGTTTGGATTCTCGTACAAGTCTGCACAAAAATCTCTCACGCACGTCCTTCGGTCATGATTCAGATGAAAGTTATCCGGGCATCTACACTCAAACGATCCGACTGTGTTCACACATTCGTGTGAACAAACATCCACCGAGTTGCGGCGCCCATCTTCCTGTTCCTCATCGTCGTAGTCATCCTCTGCGTGGCTGTAGGCTTCGCACTCGTTTATATCTTGACAGGTCCTGTCATCGTCAGCCAGCTCGTAACCTGCCGGACAGGTGCACTCGTACCCGCCGTAGGCATTCCGACAGTGGTCGCAACCGTGCTCCAGCTCTACGCACTCGTCAATATCTGTTTCATCGAGAAAGAGAGAAGATCAATCAGTGTGTATAGCTAGATTTCTATCACATGCCGACGCGTTCATATTTCCAATTTAGATTAGGCACTTTTTCCCAGCTCCAAATGAGTCGTATGTAAATTTGAATAAAACAAAAAAAGTTCCAACGACACGGAACTGCTGCTGCCACTGTTGCTACCGCTATTGCTGTGTGGGAAAAAGTTGCTGCCGTGGACAACTCGCCACAGGGTTCAATCATTCATTCGCGAATGGGACTAATTTGACGAACAGGATTTTGGAATGCCAAAAACTTTGGGTACCCGTCGGTATTATTCATACAGCCTGTACTCGTCACCGCTACCTATCGATGGATTTTCAAACGGAATTTGGTTCAGCACACCTCTGGCGCCGGTTTATGGGAATAATAATTCATGGTGGCGCGGATTGCGAATGGTATGGATGGAAGTGTGTTATGGTTTGAGAGCTGGCCCCCAGAGCAATTTACTTATGGTCAGTGAGTTTCGAACTAATTGCTGGTGCAAATAGAGTTGCACCAATGGTACAAAATGTGCTTCATGTCATTGCTGAGCTCATCCCTTAAGGGAAAGTATGTACCGGGAAGTTGTGCCAGTGATGAACATATCGATAGCGTGTTTTATTCAATGATAATTCTGTGTATATATTTTACTTGGAACC